>NC_134358.1:389483915-389783915 GCF_048569485.1 Anomaloglossus baeobatrachus
CTCCTGGTGACGTCACTTCTGCGTAAAGGGACGGTCAGCACAGAAGTCCAGATGCTCAGTGCAGCATGGCGGGGCCTAGTATTTAGGAGCACCCTCGCACCTGAGGGTTTTCCATCTATCTCTGCTGCTCTCTGGCTCTAGGAAGCCAGATCTGTTGAAGAGGAGAGTGGAGATCTAGGGAAATCCAGCCTTGGGGAGATGTACTTAAATAGGTTGTCCACTATTTAACACCGATAGCATTATCCGTAGGATAGGTCATCATCGCCTGATCAGCCAGGATCTGACACCCCCCCTCCCCCCCCCCCCCGTCAGTCAGCTGCGCTCAGCTCCGGCAGCCTACGGCCAGAAAAATTCGGTTCTAGAGCTCCTCCATCTTAGGATAGTGGTCGGGTATTGCACATCCGCCTACTAATCAAATCAATAGCAGCGATCTGTAATAAATCACTTAATAGCCATATACAGCTATATACACACACACCATACATTACTGCAGTGTACAGTCTGGTAAAAAAAGAAAAAAAAAATTAGTCATGTGCCATCTGATAGTGCCCGGACATGCGGAGCTGTGACAGGCTGACCACACTCTGGAGAGCAGCATATCTAATATGCAGTACAGAATTAGTGTATGAATGATTGTCGGCCATGATGCAGGAGCGCCTGGACCTGGTTTCATCAGTCTGTGCTGACACTCTCCCAGCGATAGTAACCCTATTCCGTGCTTCCATCTTTTCCTTTAGCGTCCCTCCCTTCAATATCCACTCCAGGATCTGGCTCTATAATCTCTACTGCTAGGACAGTAACCTAAAAAGATGTAGAGAGGCTGCTCACCTTTGGAGACAATTGTCCTTGTTAAATGCATGTATTTTGGCTGAAAATCATTTCTGTAATTGGGTTTCATCAAAAACGTTTTACCTTCTAAAGCCTCTGTGCTGAGCTGTATGGCTGGCTGCAGAGGGAGTCAACTAAGGGCAAGCGCGCACTTTGCGTTCTGCTACTTGCGGTTCTAAACGCACATTTTGGGCTTAATTGATTTGAGCAAAGTTGCCTTTTTCAGAACTTTAGCGCTGAAAACGCATGCGTATTTACCGCTTTTTTGATGCGTTTTCAGCGCTTTTTGCATGCTTTTTCACCTGCGTTTTGACAGATGCGTTTTGAACATCAATACACTGCTAAATAAAGTTTAAGCAGTCAAACACAATGAAAAAAGAAAAAAACGGGACAAATCTATATTAATCGAAAAAATAATTAAAATAGATATATTTCATAAAATTATAGTGGTAATATACATTTTATCACTAAAATATCAATAAAAGCATATTTTTCTTAAATTTAATTGTCGGACTGTGTGTGTGTGTGTCTAAAGGGACATATCAAATAATTATTTTGATGTCCAAAACGCATGTTTTCTGCACCTAAAAAGCAGGTAAAACACAGGAATTTGAAGGAATCTTGGTTTTTGCCATTTCTCATTGACTTCAATGTTAACAAAACTGACCTAAAATGGCAAAAACAACTGACATGCTGCTTCTTTGAACGCATGGTTTTTGCCACAAAATATGCAAATAAAACGCAAAGTGCGGTCTGAAAATCAACAGTTTCCATTGACTTTGCTGGAAAATCAAAACGGATGCATTTAGGCAGAAAAAAGGTGTTTCTCAAAACGGACCAAAAAAGCACCTGAAACGCAAAGTGCGTGCTTGCCCTAACAATCCATCAGTCAATTCTGATAGCCCAAATGGGAGAGTCAAAGGAAAAAAAAACCAACCTCATCTCGGCTCATTTATCACCACAGACTATAGTCTGTATACAGAAAAATAAAAAGACTGTAAAAAGTCTAAGTGCAAAACTTTAAAGGAATCTGTCACCAGATTTTTGCTCCCCCATCTGAGAGCAGCATAATGTAGAGACAGAGACCCTGATTCCAGTGATGTGTCACTTACTGAGCTGTTCGCTGTCATTTTGATAAAATCAATGTTTCCTCTGCTGCCGTTATACAGACCTCATGAATATGCTGGACTACCCTGAGCAAGTCAACTAGTCCTGTAATGATAATCTACTGCTGATTAAACAGTGATTTTATCAAAACTACATTAAGGCGCACAGTAAGTGACATTACTGGAATCAGAGTCCCTGCCTCTGCATTAAACTGCTTTCAGATTAGGAGGAAAAAACCTTTTGACAGATTCCCTTTAGTGAGACTGGAATACAAAAATTTTTTTTCCAGAAGTGAACACTTTTTGATAAAAAGTTATGTTCCCATGAACTAATAAAAATGCTAAAATCATTGGTATGGCTCCACTGTGATATTGGTAGTAACATTAGTGCACCCCTAATACAATAACACTCCTGTCATGATGTATATACTGTATACATTATTCTATCACATCTATAACGCCACTCAGATTGTTCGCTTCTTGTAAGTTTAGTTAATAAACAATAAGTGGTATAACAGCAATTACTGACAGTAAAGATGATAAATTACTGACGACTAAGAAGCCAAAGCAGTGACTTCGGAAAAATGTATCCTCACAAGGCGAATACATAAGTAAGGCATAAAGCAAACTTCTTCAGACATTCGAAAAGAGCCAAGTTCACATATGTCCCAACACAAAGGGCTAATGGTGGCCAAGCTCCTCTAGTCCTCAGCCCGGCAGCTCTAGAGGCGGCCTGTATATATGGGCAGAACATTCTTACCACGGGATTCCCTGCAGCAGCTGACGAGAGAAAAGAAAATTGTGCTCGTCTGCACAAGGCTTATATAGTCAGAGGCGCAGATCAGGGCGTAGCCAGGAATAGCCTGTAATCCTGCCCCGCAGCCCTGGCCACCGCGCATACTGGGCACACTGCCACCGCTCCACAGGATCATGCACAGGGGATGGCTTTTGTTTTTCACACTAAATAGGACATTTTCGATTTTGAAGCAGATAAAAGAAATTCTTGCTGTATTAACCAGTGGAAGTCTGGAATCTCACCCGGCCGCTCGCAAATCGAAACTAGAAGGGGGTTTCGTTTCTTGTGCGCCGAGGTTTTTGTGTAGCACTTAGTTGTAATATGCACTGGCAAACATTTTCTTTGTGGCTATGCTTTTACAGGCTTTCAGCCAAACAACCCAATTCACTAGCAGATGGGTCAAGTGGCGTAGTAATTACTTTTAACCCCTTCATGACCGGGCTATTTTCCTTTTTTTCCCCTTCTTTGTTTTTTCTTTTCCCAAGAGCTATAACTATTTTCCCATCCACATTAGCCGTGTAATGGCTTGGGTTTTTTTGCAGAACGAGTCGCACTTTTGAAATGACACCATTCATTTGATCATGTAATGCACTGGAAGGTGGGAACAAAACACTTGCATTTCCAAATAAAGGCCTTTCTAATTGCTTTAATTTTAATAGGGCAAAAGGAAAAATGACTTGAACTTGTGTTTTTCTTATTTTGTTTTACTCTTTCTGTATTTAAATAATTTAAAATAGTCCCTTTAGGGGACCTGAAGCTGCAATTGTCTGGTCACTAGTGCTATACATAGTAGTGCTGATGCACTGCTGTGTATAGTGAAAATCACGATGAATGGCAACTAAAAACCGCTGGCTTTCAGGGGAGTATGACAGGTGGTGGGGGGGGGGTCTTTAACAGACCCTCAGCTATCACCGCAGCACATCGCACCCCACAATCACGTCATGGGCATGCCAACGGGAGGATGGAATAATGTGCCTCCCTGCCAGCGTGTGTTAAATGAAGCTGTCAATATACTATCCACCTGCAGCTCTTAGACACATAATGGCTGATTAAATCAGCAATCACCTGCGTGCGAGCCCACATCAAAGTTAGGGAGCTGGTATATGATGTATCAGTACGTCATCTGTCGATAAGGGGTTAAAGAAAACCCGTCATGTGGAAAAACCGCTATTGACATATAGATATAGGGTTAATCTGCAGATTAATAGCATTCTGAACCTGTCCGAGCACGCACTTAGAGCCTCGACGCTGGGAGGAAAATACCTTTATTCCTCACTACAGTGTTCGGCTTCCAGGCATCGGTGCGGCGCTGCCTCGGTACTGAGCGGTGACTTGAGCCCGCACCAGCACCACCCCAATGACTGAAAGCGTAGGGAGCAAGTCATTTTCCTCCCGGAATCGGGACACTACGTGTAGATACCGGGCAGATTCAGAACGCTATTAACCCCCTACCTACAGGTGAATAGTGGGGGTGTTTTTTTCACGACAGGTTCTTTTTAAAGAGTAACCAATGTTTTAATTTTGATTTTTTCCTTTGTTTTTCATAAAATCAATAATACACACGAAAATAAACTGTGTAATAGACCTTAACAGAGAATTCTGCTTCTGTCTCCACCTACACTGATCTTCTGCCTTCAGCGAATACAGACTTTTCCATTTCAGAGATAGGGCATGACAGTTGGTGCTCATAATGTTCTATAGAGAGGAGGCAGGAGCTGGGCGCAGACAGACATTCTGCTGCAAGTTCACCTGAAACACCAGCAACTGTCAAATCCTATCTAAAAGGAAGTGAAAGAATAATTCTGGATGTTATTTTCTTGTGTACTATTGATTTAAGAAAAGTAAACTAAAACAACAGTTATTCGAGAAAAGGACTGGTCACCAGGTCAAGGTTTTTGTTGTTGTTTTTTTTATTCCTGCTCAATATTTATTTTTTATTTTAAATATGCCATAGAGGGTTTAATATATTTTTTTGTTGTTTAGTGCCAATTTGTGTGTTCTCTAGAAGTGGGTGTGTCCCACTGGGTAATAATGCAGAAAAGCCTAAAGACACGCCCCTATATATGTGACCACGCCCCCTGGTAAAAACCATACAAATATGTAATAAAAGGCCCATTTCTCTGGAACTCTGAATTTTAAAGAGAAGAAAAAAAAAAGAAAGAAAAAAAAGGCTTACTCAGTGGAGCAACATGAATAAGGTAAAAGCAAAAACTGGCCACTTTTGACCAGGTGACAGAACCGCTTTAAGAAGACTTGTCCCAGTGTATGCTGGTAATGGCTGCCATCCACCAGAATGATACATTTACAGGCAGCTTATATTGAGGGTACAACTCATGGACTCACAACAGGTAAGCCGGCGGTGGCACCGGGTACCCCAAACGTGCCAACTACACAGGGGCTTATAAACGGTTACTTATCATGGGAGTATTTTCATCACAAGTTGTCATGTTTAAACCTATTTATAGTAGTTGATATAAGCCCCCGGCTTCATGCAGCATGTGAGACACTAGAAATCTCAGCGAGACAAAGCAGGGGCCTTGTGGCCCCTCATGGCTAATATAAAGCAGGCAGGCAGCAGGTCATTTGTTTCCATCTCTGCACTTATGTAACAATGCCAGAAAATTCGGCATGTTTCACTTCTCAGCCGAGTACTGCTCTTCAGGACACTATATACTGAAATGTCCGCAGCATCCTTCAGAAGTCATCGTCCTTGGCTGTACTGACTGGCTCTATATATAGGGACTGCTTTAAATACTCCACCAACAGTATCTAGTAAACAGGAATAATGACTATAACAGATAAACGTTTTATTTACTTTTTTTTTTTGCAAGGAACAGCTTAAAAAGGCAAAAATAGACAAAGCATTGCCTTGTGAGACATAATTCTCTACTCTAAAAGATAACCGTGAATGACGCGCTTTAGTAATTCTTGATTTACAATAATCTTCCAGTGTAAACAGGCGGCTGATCACCCGAGGTAAGAGCAAAATGCTCGTTCATTAGGGGAGATCGTTTTTGAGTGTAAACAGGACTCGCAGTGCCAAGGTCTATGGCAGCCAATTACAGATCTCTTATGGGGTATCGTGCACTTTGGTCCGCCTTTGTAAGCTGGGTATTAAATGATCGCTGATCTGTAGAGGTTTACTCTTCAGTGATCGCTTAGTGCCGGTATAAACCTTTACCGATCGGCGTTAGTTTACTAGCTTGTGGACACAGACTGCAGTAAACGATTGGCACTGAGCAGTCTGTAATACATCACTTAGTACCAATGGGCTGCTGTACATACCATACATAACTGATGTGCGGTCAGTAATAACACTAGTTGTAGACAAAGCTTGTGTGCCCCGGACATGTGGAGAGGAGTTGTGACAGCCTATCTATATACATACACAACAAAACAGCCATCGCCTCTGCAGAATGGCTCTGCCTCCAGATATGCCCAGTAATCTCTGCAGCCGGACACTGGTTGTTTGCTTCATCGCCTGCTCTTTAAGTGCCAATCCTTCTTTGTGATATAAAAAAAATGTGGTTATTTTTTAACCCCTTAGATCAGTGGTCCTTTTCCTTATGCGTCATTCTGTGCATGTGGTGCAGAATGCTGAAGCCTGTGCTCTTGGAGCAAAAAGTTAGTGCACAAACAAAAACAATAAAAAAAAAATGAAGCAGCTGAACTGCGCATGGTCACAATTTATTTGGCTGCCGCCTGATGTCAGATTTACATCAGCTATCGATTAAAAGACAGGGAGGTGCCAAGAGCGTTAATAACCTGAGGCGGCAGAGTTTTGTACTCCAGCGTATGTTTTTTCTTCTTCAGTGCTGGAGTGGTCCTTTAAGTCCCCTGCCCACTGGGTTCTACTCAGCCTCAGGAGATTTCACCATTTTCCGCTTTTTTGGCTTTAGTCTCGAGTCGCCATCTTGTGCCCATAATCTCTGATTGACTGGAAGTCTAGGTATGTAACAAGCGCTCAATGCAAGTCTACGAGAGCCAGAACGAAGCTCATATAGAGTTTCATTGATTTGGGACGTCCGCTGTGCTCCATGAAACACTGGAGCTGCGGGCAGGTCACAAGCCGCCAGAGGCCAACCAAAGTGGAGGCAATACCAGAAGATGGCAGAAGGCGAGTATACAACAGGGGTTTGGGGACTTAGATACAAAGCATTGGTGAAATACAGAAATGTTGGAGTGGTGCTTAAGTGCATTCTCCTGCTTCTTGCACTTGGCATCTTATTCCATACTGCTACAACATGGATTTCTCAAGATTCAATGGAGTTTATTTTTCACTAGGATCCATGTGCTTATAAACCATTTAGGGAGGTGGATGATTGGGTCAAACTATGGTCTGACTAAGGAAATCTGTGGAAAAAGGTCTGATGGGATGATTATAAATGTTTATGGGAGTTCCATACAGCTAATTTATGACCACAGACCACATCGAAGTAGAATGTGTAGGGAAATAAATAGTGTAAGGGTATGTGCCCACGCTCAGGACACTCTCCGTCCTGGACACAGCAGGTCCTCACCTGCGGGTGCGCGAGTCTCCTCTGCAGGAGAACACAGGAGACCGCAGCTGCTCATACCCATGATCAGGGTTCAGTGCGCTGCGGTCTCTCGCTTGTGTTTTTTCTACGGAGGATGCAGTGAATCCGCAGCAAACAATTGACATGCTGCAGCTTTGAAAGCCACACTGCAGGTCAGTGTATGCTGCGGAAAAAACAAGCACAGTGGGTACAGGATTTCTAGAAATCCATCCACTGTGCTTATACTGTACAACGCAGCGTTTTGGAAGCATGCTGCGTCCAAAACGCTGCAAACACTGATCGTGGGCACACAGCCTTACAGCCAAACGGTGCAACAATTTTAATTAAACCCAACTGCAAAAAGGCTTTTTAACCTCAAATACATGCACTAAACTAAAAAAAAAAAAAAAAAGTTTCTAAAAGGTAACAACCCCTTGGTTAAATTTCCTTTCACATGCCTTTATTTGGGGCTAAATTCATTTTTGCAGCTGGGTTTCAATAAAAAGGTTGTACCATTTGCCATCTATAGCCTCCGTAATGCTGGCTGAAGACTGACTTAACTGAGACTCCATCAGTCAGACTGCTATGGCCGCCTGATGGGGAGTTTACAGTGGGTACGGAAAGTATTCAGACCTCTGCATTATCACTCCTTGTTTCATTGCAGATGTTTGGTGAATTCAAAAAAGTTCTTTTTTTTCTCATTAAATGTACACTGCACCATCTTAAAAAAAAAAAAAAAAAAATCTGAAATTTTTGCAAGAAAAACTGAAATATCATGGTCGTAAGTATTCAGACCATTTGCTCAAACACTCATATTTAAAGGGAACCAATCACCAGGCTTTTTGCATATAACCTAAAGCCAGTGTTGTACTGGCACTATCAGGCTGATTCTATACATACCTGTAGTGGTCAGCTCGGATGTTTAGGTTGTGAAATCCAAGAAAGTGAAGTTTATAAAATTAGCTGCTTGTTGAGTGACAGCAGCTGAAGAGCAGATGATATCTGGGGGGGGAATTCATAGTTATCTTCTCTCTCTGTTATAATTAGCATAAGTATTATACAATCTAACTTGCAGGACCTGTGCTGAGTTCATACCCATGTGACCAGAAGGGGCGGGGCCTCAGTTAACAGACAAATGTTGCTTCTTTGTATCAGCTTTGTTGCCTGAGGCTCCGCCCCTTCTGATCACATGGGTATGCCCTCACCATAGCTCCTGGTCCAAGGTTGATTGTATAATACTTATCCTCTCCCTCTGATAGAATTAGCATAACTATGAATTCCCCCCCTCCCTAGATATTATCTGATCCTCAGCTGCTGTCACTCAACAAGCAGCTAATTTTATAATCTTTACTTTCTTGGATTTCAAAACCTAAACATCCGAGTTGACCACTACAGGTATGTATAGAATCAGCCTGATAGTACCAGTACAGCACTGGCTTTAGGTTATATACAAAAATCCTGGTGATTGGTTCCCTTTAAGTCACATGCTGTCCATTTCTTTGTGATCCTCCTTGAGATGGTTCTCCTTCATTGGAGTCCAGCGGGGTTTAAATTAAACTAATTGTGCCTTTCCAAATCAAGTCCTACTCCTGTCTATGGAAGACCTCACAGCTCACAGTGTATGTCAGACCAAATTAAAATCATGAGGTCAAAGGAACTGCCCAAGGAGCTCAGAGACAGAATTGTGGCAAGGCACAAATCTGGCGAAGGTTACAAAAGAATTTCTGCAGTACTCAAGGTTCCTAAAGCACAGTGGCCTCCATAATCTTTAAATGGAAGAAGTTTTGGAAAACCAGAACTGTTTCTAGACTGAACAATCGTGGGAGAAGAGCCTTGGTGAGAGAGGTAAAGAAGAACCCCAAGATCACTGTGGCTGAGCTCCAGAGATTCAGTAGGGAGCTGGGAGAAAGCTCCACTACGTCAACTATCACTGCAACCTTCCATCAGTCGGGCTTTTATGGCAGAGTGACCCAACAGATGCCTCTCCTCAGTACAAGACATATGAAAGCCCGCATAGAGTTTTAAAAAAAAAAAAAAAAAAAAACACACATGAAGAACTTCCAGACTATGAGAAATAACATTCTCTGGTCTGATGAGACAAAGATAGAACTTTTTAGTGATAATTCTAAGTGGTATGTGTGGAGAAAACCAGGCACTGCTCATCACCTGCCCAATAGAATCCCAACAGTGACACATGGTGGTGGCAGCATCATGCTATGGGGGCGTTTTCAGCTGCAGGGACAGGACGACTGGTTGCAACTGAAGGAAAGATGAATGCGGCCAAGTGCAGAGATGTCCTGGAAGAAAACCTCTTCCAGAGTGCTCTCGACCTCAGATTTGGTCGAAGGTTCGCCTTCCAACAAGACAATGACCCTAAACACACAGCTAAACTAACAAAGGAGTGGCTTCAGAACAACTCTGTGATCATTATTGAGTGGCCCAGCCAAAGCCCTGATCTAAACCCAATTGATCATCTCTAGAGAGACCCGATAATGGCTGTCCACCAACGTTCACCATCCAACCTGATGGAACTGGAGAGGATCTGCAAGGAAGAATGGTAGAGGATCCCCAAATCCAGGTGTGAAAAACTTGAGTCATCCCCAAGAAGATTCATGGCAGTACTAGCTCAAAAGGGTGCTTCTACTCAATACTGAGCAAAGGGTCTGAATACTTATGACCATGTGATATTTCAGTTTTTCTTGATTAAAAAAAAATTAGCAAAAATATCTACATTTGTTTTTTTCTGTAAAGATGGGGTGCAGAGTGTACATTAATGAGAAAAAAAAATGAACTTTTTTGAATTCAACAAATGTCTGCAATGAAACAAAGTGAAAAATTTAAAAGGGGTCTGAAAATTTTTGTACCCACTGTAATTAGTCTGTCTTTTCCGGAGCTTATTTATGGCCACAAACCACATCAAAGTTGAATGTGGTAGGAACCAAAAGAGCCTGTAACAGAGCATAACGTTTTAATGAAACCTAATTGCAAAAATTATTTGGAAATAAAAAAAGTGTTGGAGACCAACTTTATTGGTATTCAATCTATACCCAATGGCTTTGGCCGCTAGTCACAGCTGGGGCTCTGTGTGTCCTGTATGATGCTATCGCTCTGCTTCTGACGATCATCTGACAAAAGTCCTCTAGGGCCACTTTAAAAGCATTTGTCAAGTGATTAAAGTGAAACGGACACTTGTAAAAATGCTATTAACCAGCAGATATGGGGTTAATCTGCAGGTTAGAGTTTAGTACCTGCCTGGCGCCTTCACATTGAACCCCACTGCGGGAGGAAAGTAACTGTATGCCTTCTAGCAGCGTTCGGGTTTCAGTCATAGGGGCGGTGGTTACTTAGTCACTGCTCTGTGTATGGAGATCAGCGGCTGTAACCATGCCCCTCACACTGACTGACAGCAGGATCTAATGATGAGCGGCTATCAGTCAGTGTGGAGGGTGTGGTTACAGCCGCTGATCTCCATACACAGAGTGGTGAGTGAACCTGCACCACCACCACCCCCGTGACCGACACCGAAATACTGCCGGGAGGAATAAAGTATTTCCTCCCAGCAGCAGGATTTAATGTGCAGGCGCTGGGCAGGTTCCAAACACTATTGAACTCCAGATTAACCCCATATCTGCAGAATAACAACATTTTTACATATGCAAGATTCCTTTTAAAAGCCTCATCTGGCTGGAAAGCAAAGTGACTACTGAGGGCTTCTCTCTGGAGCACACAATGTACAGTATGTGCATTACACAGACACCATTGTTTTCAGTGAGTACTGTGTAATGCCTAATCTCCCCTGTAATGGTGCAGTAAGTGAATTTTACACTTGTTACCAAGATTAGCGCTATAGATTACAGTAGATCACTAGGAGTTCCAAGCAGCGGTTTTGGAGTTTTAGTGCAGCGTTTTGATTGGACAGTGACTAGTTTGAAGAGGATTCCATCAAGAGCTACTTCAAGGATGTGAAAAGCACTTTCTCCCACAAGGTGTTTTTCCAAACCTGATGTGAAAAAAACCCAAAACGTTTAACATGACTGAAGATATGAACCGCAAAGTGGTTTTATAAACAGAAATGCATCAATTAAGCAATTGCAACTTTGAGGTGGTTTTTTCTTTTCTTTTTTTTTTTTTTTTTTGAGAGGACCCGCTCAAACAAAAAACTGCAGAGCAATTTAGTATTAGGGCCGAATACGTTTAGGCTAATTACCTGTCGGCTGTAGGTTCCCACTATGGGGAAGATTTATTAGGCTAAATGCACCAATATCCTAGCATAATGTGCCTTGTCCGATAAGGGAGCATGGCTTTGCTTAAAATGGCGTGGTCTAACATGCAACACTGCGCAGTACAAATTTGGAGTCAGTTTTGGACACAGTAAGCCAACTAGTAGGGGGTGTAAACCTAGATTAGACTTTTTTTTTTAAAGAGACTGTTAGATTAAATAGCAAAAACCTGCTAAGAGCAGCATGACGTAGGCAAAGAGATCCTGAGTTCAACAATGTATCACTTAGATTACTGGTTGCAGCCGTTCTGGCACAATGAAAGATGATATTTTTTGTATGTAGCAGTGCTTGGAGAGCAGCCCCCACCCACAGCAAGCTTTCAGTGCACATTTCCATTGACAGAAGCTGCTAAATCACAGAAGAGGATGGAGTCTGACTACAACTCCTGCACTGCTGAGACCCACGAATTATAGAGATAAGGCTGCTTTCACACCTCCGGTTTCTGCAATGCGGCACAATCCGGCACTTTGCAGGAAAAATCGCAACCGTTTTTTATTGCTGCCGGTTGCGATTTTCCTGCATAGACTTTAATGAGTGCCGCATTGTGCCGCAAGGCCTTGCGTTCCATCCGGTTTTTGCCGCATGCGGCAGATTTAGCCGATGCGGCGGCCGGATGGACCGTTGCCTGGCACGTTTTTTCGTGCGGCAAAAAAAACCGCATCGCGCCGCATTTGAACGATGCGGCGCATTTTTCAATGCATGCCTATGGCAGTCGAATGCGACAAAAACTGCATCCGGCCGCCGCATGCGGTTTTTGCCACTGCGCATGCTCAGTAGCATGCCGCAAGCGGCAAAAACCGGACGGGACGCATGGGAAAAACTTATGCAAAGGATGCGGTGTTTTCACCGCATCCGTTGCATAGCTTGCACAGCCGGATTGAGCCGCAGAGCTCAAGCGGGATGTGTGAAAGCAGCCTAAGAGGCTTAACTTAACATTGCAGGTAAACAAAGAAGGACTGAAATTACAGACACCGGGCCGAATTTTCTGTTTTAACTCTTACAGTATGCGGTTTTCAGATTACATTGCAGAAACTATAAATGACAATGTAGAATTGGTGGAAGGGTGAATAGATGGACCTAGATCTTTTTTTCAACCTATGTAACTATGTAAACCTGCTGACAGAGTCCCTTTAAAAAGGAGGCAAAATTATCAACCTGGATCATCTGGTTTGATAAAGCCTAAGCATATTTAGACTTTCCTGTCTAAGTTTAATTAAAGCACCAGTCTAGGGGTCTGTTTAAATCTAAGTCCCCTGTCTTATACTCACCCTTCAGCATTTTCATCCTTTGTCAGTACCACTCTAGTCCCATGGCACCATCCTGTGCCTATAACTTTGGCTGGAAGTCAGAAGTTATGTCACAAGAGCTCAATGCAACTCTTTGAAAGCCAGAACGAGGCTCTCCTAGATGTATTGATTTGTGACTTCCAAAGTACTGCATGAAAGCTGCCAGCAGGTCACAAAGTGCTCAAGACGAACTGGAGTGATGTTGGAAAAGGTGCCAGAGGCAAGTGAGTATAATATGGGGGGGAGGGAACTTATTTGAAGCACAACTCTAATGCTGCAATAAAAAAAAAAAAACCCTGGAGTGGGGCTTTATGGATTAGACTGTAATCATGAAGCAGCCCATTTGCCCCTACTCATAAAGGCCAGCGTTTTCTTGCTGTTCTTGATGAGGGGGAGTGGTGGAGTGAAATGTGGCGATGCATTAAGGCCTGCGACACACATCCATGCCGCCGGTACGTGTTTGCCATTTTTTGCACGTACCGGTGGCACGGATACATGTACAGCAATGCTACCCTATTGTAGCAGGAGCACACACATAAAACCACACGGAACGTGTGTCAGTTTGTACGCATGTGCGTTTTCCTACACGCTGACATGCCCGTTTTTATCCGGCATCACGGGTGTCACATGGGCCGCACATGTACCACACGAATGTAGTGTGGATGTGGTCCTGTGTGACACGTGCCGGAGAAAACATATGTGTCAGAGAAAAAAAAAATCTTAACTCACCTTCTCCAGCCCTCCTGTCTCTGCCGCTGCTGTCACTTTCTGCCGACCGCCGCTCATTATTCTCATTTAATATTCACTTCACTGTGGCCGGAAGCAGCTGCAGCGGGGAGACGGCAGGGCTGGAGACCAAAGATCAGCACCACGGACAGCAAGAAGGACCATGCGAGTATGTAAATTACCTGTTCTCGTATGTTATCACGGATTGCACACGGAGAACACACGTGGCCCGCACGTACCGGAGACACGGACTTACCTACACGCAACACGCAGGGAAAAATCTTAATTACTTACCGGTAATGGGATTTTCAGAAGCCCATGACAGCACCCTTAGTTAGGTGGTGCTGTCATGGGCGAAAGGGAAAATACGTGTCTCGCGGCACATGTGTGATTTTCACGCGAGTGTGTCGGAGGCCTAAGAGGCACACGTATCTTACAGAATCAGGAGTGTCACCAGTGCCATGCACCTACATCATAAATCCTACTAGATTTGTGGAGTCAGGTACACTACCAGCTGATGCACCGAACCCCGCTCATACACCAAGTCGCAAACATTTTGCACAACTCTTGCACAAATAAATTTGCAAATTTTCAGAGTTGTAGTGAAATCGCTTTGATGAATCGGGGCCATTGTGTATTTACAGGACTATAGCGTGAATGCTTTTATCAGACTGAAGCGCTATGTACAGATCCGATAAGGTCAGATCCATTATACTACTTCTAGAATGTCAAGTGTCGGAGTGATATGATAGCAGACGGACAATATACTGACCTTTATATACTGTAGGTATACATAAGTTCAGATACAACTCACATGATACCACAGTAATAATGAAGCTGGGTTAGTAAAAACATAGTAAAAACTGTTAATGAGAAGTATTCTGCTAGTAATTACAGAACCATAAGTCTGATGGTCCACAAGGCATCTGTTACTGATACAATTCTGTAAGATGGCGCACTCTAATGAATTGTATACGGCTGACAAGTGAATGAAAGGGGGGGGGGGGAAATCAGCCCACTTTTCTGGGATGGGAACGGGACTGATTTTTTCTATGCTGGTGTGACCCCAGCCTCATGTTTCCGGTGGAGCGGCTGAGAGGTTCCTTTTAATTGCGGCTTCACTTCCAGGAGATATCAGATCCTGCTCTCACAGGTGGACAGCACGATACAGTCACTGTCACCTGTGCGATCTCCACGTGACCAGGACTTGTGTCATCCCCTGAGGGAACAATGAAGGCTCTCACACAGGCACCGCAGGAATCAGAACATTCCTCCACTTGTGACACACAATGAAGACTCTTCTGCTGCTGAAACCAGAGACGTGTTTATAGTCAGCTCTCTGAGCCAGATACACCTCTCGTCACTCTTCTTACTTGGCTTCAATGGATGGCACAGGGGAACATTAAAATAGTCAATAAATCTTAAAGGGGGAGGGGGGGGGTTTACTCGCCAACTCTCAGGACTAGAGAGGAGCGGGCCTGTGGACGTTCTGGTACTGTGGGTTCAGCTGGACTTTATCTAAAATTCTGTTCTGGACCCGAACGCCATTGGAAGTCACTGATTGGGCACTTTGGGTCTCCGCCCACAGAACTCTCTAGGGGTGGGGAGGCTTTTTTTTTGGTGCACACTACATCCGATCTCGCTGTGACCCCCAGTGTGAGCCAAACACTGCGAGCGGCTCACACTGCATGCTCGAGTGAGTGGTCAGCATACGTAAAGCTCCTCATCTACAACACTGATTTCTTATAAAATCTGGGTTTGGTACAAACATCAAAACTTTAAAAAGGTGAGGACCACTGATCTCTACACCGGACACTTCCTAGAAACTTCCTAGACTGAGCAACGCCCAGAGGACAGAATACAACGTTATCTAATCAATTATGCTATTGCCATGAATGGCAACACCGCCATGTTCTACTGGTTCTCATGGTCCGGATGCTTTATTAGTGGCTACGTTGACAGGTTCACATATTCCATTTGTCCTCTCCATTTTGAGGAATAGAGAACCTCACTGTCCAGTATATATCTGCTGCTGCATAACCAATCAAAATGGAAGCAGAGGGGCCCCATTCATTATTATGGGTTTCCTCTAGGTTCTGTTATGTGTTTGTATTTAGATCAGGAAAACAAAAAAGTTCTACATGATATGCTTTTCTTCTGTTCAAAACCGGATTCAGACTGACCCCATTATAAAACAATGGGATGCATCTGCTTCCATTTACATCAGGAAAGAATCGGATTCATTTTGGGGCATTAATGCAGTTTGTTGGAACATCTGAACGTGGCCTAAACTGTGCTGAGCGAGTCCCTTTAAATATCATTCTTGGTGTCGCTCACTCAGTGTTTACCACGGAAATAACGCTGAGCCACTGCATGACATGTAGAGTCTTATCACACCTATACAGCCCCTCACAATCCAGATATGCATAATGCAAGTGTTAGTACTCCATTTATCATGTGATTAGATGCTTGGAGCAAACATCAGGTGCAGCTTCCATATTTATGAGCTAGCTGCACCAGTACAACCAGTATCGGCATTCCAGGTTACTCAGTGAAGGGCTCAGACAGTATTCTGGCTAGTCACTCATGTAGAGGAAAGATAATAGAATAATTAAGTAGATCAGTCATTCTATTATTTACATTGTACAAGGACAAGTTACAGTATGACGGCACAGACTATTACTTCACAGGACCAGTAAGACCAGTTGCTTTTTTAATTTTTACCATTATGCAATGTATAATTATAACTGGGGAAAAAACAAACCAACAAAAACACAGATCACTGGTAATCGTTCTTCTGGTCCATATCCTCCTCAGACGAGTCATACCCCTCCCGCACGTACAGATAACCCAGTGTGATCACTGGTGTGAACTGTGGCTTCAGGTACAAAAGCTGCAAAGCGCCTCCAGAATTCAGCAATGGGATCTGACAGAAGCAGAGGTATAAGGCTATGTGCGCACGTTGCGTTTTTTCCTGCATTTAAAACTGCACTGTGTCATTGACAAAATGCAAGTGTTGTGCTTCCCCAGCAAAGTCTGTAAGAAGTCAGCAAATTCCATGTGCACGTTGCTTTTTTTAGACAGCATTTTGGACGCCAAATATTTGACACAATCGTTGCGTAAAAAAAAGCAGCATGTCACTTCTTCAGTGTGTTTTGGTTGCAATTTCCACCCACTCTCTCTCGGTCGGTCTCTCTCTCAGATCACTGGCGCGGCGCTGCACGGCTGTCACACTGCTCCGTCGGCTTCTCCTGCTTCCGAAAGTGCCGGCTGCCCATCTCGTATTCCCTGCTTCCCCCCGCCACCTATGATTGGTTGGAGTCAGACGAGCCCCCACACTGAGTGACAGCTGTCTCACTGCAACAATCCAGCCACTGATGGGCGGGTTTATATTGTGCAGTAAAATAAATAAATAAATAAAAAGACAAAAAAAAAAAAAAGACATGCGGTCCCCCCCAATTTTTATACCAGCCATGGTAAAGCCACATAGCTGAAGGATGGTATTCTCAGGATGGGGAGCCCCACGTTATGGGAAGCCCCCCAGTCTAAAAATATCAGCAAGCAGCCGGCCGGAATTGCCGCATGCATTAGATGAGACAGTCCCGGACTCTACCCGGCTCATCCCGAATTGCCCTGGTGCAGTGGCAATCGGGGTAATTAGGAGTTAATGGTAGCCCATAGCTACCACTAAGTCCTAGGTTAATAATCACAGGCATCTATGAGACACCCCCCCATGATTAACCTGTAAATTAAAGAAAATAAACACATACACCCAAAAAAAAAAAAAAGAAGAATCAACCTCTTTCACCACATTAATCCCCAAACAGCCCTCCAGCCAGGTCCGACGTAATCCACACAAGGTCCCATGACACTTCCAGCTCTGCTACATTGGAAGCTGACAGCAAGCAGCCACAGCCCACTACCGCTCTGTCAGCTCCACGCAGCAACTGAAGTGAGTCGCGCTACCTGCGATTACGTCACTCAGGTTACCCACGGCCACCGCTGGATCCTCCAACTGTGACAGCAAGTCGCCTGAGGTGACTGAAATGAGCAGCACGATCAGCGGTGACGTCACTCAGGCGATTTGCGGTCTTGGGTGGAGGACTCCAGCTGGCTGTGGGTAACCTGAGTGATGGCACCACTGATCGCACGGCTCACTTCAGTCACTCAGGGGATTTGCGGTTACCGGTGAGTCCTTCACCGGTGACCGCAAATCAGACCGCAGCACACAGAGCCATGCAATGACAATGAAGTCGGGTGAAGTTCATCCAAGTTCATTCTAATCTCGTGGCTCTGTCTCGCAGCCACTCATGCTCTATGGGGATGTAGCAGAGCTGAGTGGGACAACACTGTCAAAAATGCATCCAAAACGCATTCAAAATGCATCCAAAATGGATGCATTTTGGATGCTTTTTTGTCAAACGCAGTGTTTACACAACACATAGCCTAAGGCTGCTTTCACACTTGCATTGTTTTGCATCAGTTGCAATCCGTCACCTTGAGGAAATACAGTATCCTGCAAAATATTTTGCAGGATTCCATTATTTCCCCATAGACTTGTATGGACGATGGATTGCGACTGATAGCCTTGCGTTGCATCCGACATGTGACGGACCAGTCGTGGCGGCAGGAACGCAGCATGTAGCGTTTTTTGAGCAGTGGAAACCGGTGTTTTTACTGCGCATGCAAGGTCTCTCTCGGCGGCCAAACGATCAGGTGATCTCCCGGCCGCCGGCTTATGAGAGCGATCAGCTGATCGTCCGGCTATTGTGAATGATCAGCTGATTGCCGGGCGGCCGGCTGCTGAGTTATCAGCTGATCATTCACAATAGTCGGTCACCGATAAAACAGTAAAAAAAAAAACAAAAAAAAAAAAAACGGATCGTTTTTTGCAGCATCAGTCACATCAGTTGTGCTACTATCTGAAGCTCATCCGTTGCATAAGTCACACAATGGATTGCAACTGATACAAAATGACGCAAGTGTGAAAGCAGCCGAAGCTATATGCACACGCTGCAGTTTTTGTCGTGTTTTTTGGTGCAGTTTTGTTGTCAGAAAGGGGGCGAAACATCCGACACGCGATATCATTTGGTTCAGCCTATGGGCAGATTTCCAATGTGCCTTGGGTGGTCGGTCTCATTTTTATTTTTCACCACGTGCACTTTAATTTTTCCTGTAGAGCACCCTCGCCGCCTCCTGCGTGCGCTGTACGCCGCACCCTCGCCGCCTCCTGCGTGCGCTGTACGCCGCACCCTCGCCGCCTCCTGCGTGCGCTGTACGCCGCACCCTCGCCGCCTCCTGCGTGCGCTGTACGCCGCACCCTCGCCGCCTCCTGCGTGCGCTGTACGCCGCACCCTCGCCGCCTCCTGCGTGCGCTGTACGCCGCACCCTCGCCGCCTCCTGCGTGCGCTGTACGCCGCACCCTCGCCGCCTCCTGCGTGCGCTGTACGCCGCACCCTCGCCGCCTCCTGCGTGCGCTGTACGCCGCACCCTCGCCTACTAATGTCAGATAGATTTGGCATTGGACTCTTGTAACGCCCACCAATCAGAAGTGATTTACCTCCGCCTTCTCCTACACATCACAATACTACACACCGCCATAGAGCGATAGGTTTTATTACAGAACAAAGGAGAATTGTATGAATGGAAGCTGACTCACTGTTTGGGTATACAATGTATTAAACAGTTTATGAAGTGACCAGTCATCAGCAGCAGTAACTCATATCTACCGTCATCCAAAACAACTTATCAAAGCTACTTTATAATTGAGGATATAACCAATTAAATAATACATAACTAATGAATAGGAATTCCTCAACACGTGATATTCCACACTCATCCTGGATAAGATAGGCAAGATCGAATTCTGGAGTAGCAGTGATGGTCCAGATCAGTTTTGGGAATATCAGTTACTGGCAAATTCAATGAAACTGTCTTATACCCCTAGAATAAGAGAAGGAGGTTTCAGCACAGGGTAGGACACTAATGTGTGGTCTCTACAGAAGTGGCCTAAATTGACTACCGTAGCACCAAAAAAAACCCATGCCCATCCAATGTCACCACAGTGCCGGGATCATTGCAGGGAGTCTATCAGGCCACAGCTGCACTTCAAGCTAACCAATGAACACTTGCAAAGTACAAGTTTCTTTTGGGGGCAATAGAAGTACGTATTTGAAGACAAAGATTTTTTTTTCTTTAAACACTGCACCCTCTCCTACAAGGAGATGTAGTATTGTTTTTACGTATAAATTTGGACTGACGGACTCCATGTAAAGTCTCAGAAGTGCTGAGATGTTTCCAAACACTTTCAGATCATCAAAACCCTTTGTTCTCAATGTCACAGCAGATATGTATATCATATTAATGGGGCGTTTCAGCGAGCTTGCACCTCATCAATATTCATTGCCTTTTTCCCCACCACCCATGCCGTTGTTGAAAGCAAAGATCTGTCAGAAGTCTAGGCAAATTTACTTACATAAAAGGTGTAAAAACCCCACAGATCTGTTGTGCCTGATTGAGTAACATTGGTAAGCGTGCTATGCAAGATTTTCTCGCATCGGACTCTTCCGTATTATACGACAGTCAGAGCTTACCCCAACTGGTGAAGCAAGACCTCCTTGTGTGGACAGGTAACTAGAACTGGTATATCTGCTGGGAAACAGACAAGGTTCTGGGGTCTGCATTAAGCTTCAAAGGGCTAGCAAATGGGCACAATATTTCCCATTCAGTGTAGAGAGAAGTGGGGGAAGCACAAGATAGGTAAAATGCAAGATACTTGCCCAATTAGCCAATAATCCAATTATAACACAGCAATTTTAATATTCCAATCTAGGCTGTCCTGGCAACAGGCGCCAAGGGTCAAGCATACAAACCTGGGTTGCACAAAAGAAAGTTTTTCACATGTGATGGGGGAGGGGAATTTGCAATATTGATCATGACATTTAGGAGGCTAAACAGCCAGGGACACTGCGGGTACCATCCCTGGCTGAGAGATAGGGTTTGGCTGTTATATAAGCCAAGCTCCTGGCAGTAATCGTGTGGGCACAGCTCCTGTGCCTGCACCATCACCAGAAAGTACTGATACTAAGGAAGTCTACGACAAGAAGGAAGTGCAGGTACATCCAGGGTCGTGAAGGAGTTAAAGGGAATCTCTCAATATTTTCGCCATGTAATCTGAAAGCATGTAGGAACAGAGACCCTGATTACACCAATGTGCCACTAACTGAGCTGTGTTTTACTATTTCAATATAGTATTTTACCAGCAAGAGATTATCACGAGCGGACAACTGCCCTTGTGCCTCTTAGGGTACCTTCACACTTTAGCGATGCAGCAGCGATCCGACCAGCGATCTGACCTGGTCAGGATCGCTGCTGCATCGCTACATGGTCGCTGGTGAGCTGTCAAACAGGCAGATCTCACCAGCGACCAGCCCCCAGCCAGCAGCGACGTGCAAGCGACGCTGCGCTTGCATGGAGCCGGCGTCTGGAAGCTGCGGACACTGGTAACTAAGGTAAACATCGGGTATGGTTACCCGATGTTTACCTTAGTTACCAGCTCACACCGCTTAACTTAGCGTGTGCAGGGAGCAGGAGCCGGCACTGGCAGCGTGAGAGCTGCGGAGGCTGGTAACGAAGGTAAATATCGGGTAACCACCTTGGTTACCCGATGTTTACCTTGGTTACAGCTTACTGCAGGCTGTCAGACGCCGGCTCCTGCTCCCTGCACATTCAGGATTGTTGCTCTCTCGCTGTCACACACAGCGATGTGTGCTTATCAGCGGGAGAGCAACAATAAAAAAACGAACCAGGGCTGTGTGTAACGAGCAGCGATCTCACAGCAGGGGCCAGATCGCTGCTCAGTGTCACACACAGCGAGATCGCTAATGAGGTCACAAAAAACGTGACTCAGCAGCGATCTCAGTAGCGATCTCGCTGTGTGTGAAGTACCCCTTAGTCCAGCCACACCCCAGCACTAATCAGCAGCTCTCTGTTATTATACAATGTACACAGAAAGCTGTGGTGTGGGTGGGGTTATACATAGCTCAACAACTGATCTCTAGACTACATCTGCAGCAGAGAAAACTTACATCATAGCTGATGCACCCAGTAAACTACGTGACATCGCTGGAATAAGGGTCTCCATCCCTAGCCCATGTTGCTCTCAGATTACATAGCAAAACCTTGCCAGAAGGCTCCAGTTCAAGAATGAGATCCTAAGATCTGGTATATTATAGCTGTACTTATAATATGCTCAGTGATCATAAAGGATTGGGGTCATTGGGGAATGGATACACAAGGTAATCACACCATACTTATCAGAGCTAAATTATCTACTTCAAGTTGTGTACATATATGGCTGGGTCTGATGACATCTTCAAGGGGTTTCCCGCTTCATAAAATGATAAAAAGTAATATATCTTGGCTATATGTAAAGTGGTTGGTGATCAATTCACAGACTGAAGGGGTGGCAGCACTAGTTTAGTTCTGAAATTCAGTACACTTATATTGACAAACGGGGAAGAAGGAACTTAGTGGGCACTAGAGATTACCACGGCATAACCGCCATTCACTGGAAACCACTACTGCCTGACCCATAGCAATAAGCTTATTACTGGTGAGACTGCATTTAGAGCAGGAGCTACCTAGAAGGACAATCCAGTTAAAGAGCTCAGTAATTCGGAGTTTCCCTTTAACTATCTAAGCATATTAGCTCTTATATACAGTATTCTAGAATGCTGTATATAAGTGTCTATGGCGATCTTTTATTGCACTCACGTACAGGGTGGTCCGGTCTAATGGGCAGTCGGCTTGCATATATCTGGAGAGTCTTTGTGGTTGTTGCAGTTCCGCTCACAGATCATCTGGAGATAAGTTATTAGTTCACTTTCCCCGTTTGTTATCAGTGGGTCTTCTTTAGTGCTTACTGAGGTTCACTAAGCGCTCGCTAATTAGGGCCTACTTCAGGGTCATCCAGTGACAGGTGTCGCTCAGCTCATAGGTGCAGAACCTATCTAGGGTGGTAAGGGAAGCCGGGGCCCATCGGTAGGCTTGGTCAAGGGTCACTATCTCCCTCTTCTCCAGACACAAGGTTTTTCCTTTCACTCGTTACTTCCCATTACCTAGTGTGACATGATCAACAGCTGCATTAAAATAAATCACACCTGACGACACAGGTTGTCCCCCCCTCCATGGATTCCATCACTGTTCTGGCTCAGCGGCGTCAGGGTCTGTTCCTTGAGATAGTAGACCTTAAGTTAGCTGTTCAGCAGCAGTGGCAAACTCCCAATTTTGGAGATTCTGCAGCTATGGCCGCCCAGCCAAAGCCCAAGACTGCTCTCCTACACAGGTTTGCAGGGGGTAGTCAAATACTTGGTGTTCAAGGAGGTGTGTAGATTGTACTTTAGGCTACGCCCTTGCTCCTCTGGGGAGGAGGAGCAGCAAGTGGGGATTGTGTTCTTGCTGTTAAGGGCACTTTACACACATAGACATCGCTAGCGATGTCGCTGGTGAAAACACCCGCCCCCGTCGGGTGTGCATCACGGGCAATTCGCTGCCCGTGGCGCACAACATCTCTTACCTGCCTAGCGACGTCGCTGTTGCCGGCGAACCGCCTCCTTTCTAAGGGGGTGGTCCGTGCGCTGTCACAGCTGCGTCACTAAGCGGCCGCCCAATTGAAGCGGAGGGGCGGAGATGAGCAGGCCGAACATCCCGCCCACCTCCTTCCTTCCTTATTGCCGGCGGCTGCAGGTACGGTGATGTTCCTTGTTCCTGCGGTGTGACACATAGCGATGTGTGCTGCCGCAGGAACGACGAACAACATCATACCTGCAGCTGCAACGATATTTGCGATTAGAACGACGTGTCAACGATCAAAGATATGGTGAGTATTTTTGATCGTTAACGGTCGTTCCTGCGTTTCACACGCAACAACGTTGCTAATGAGGCCGGATGTGCGTCACGAATTCTGTGACCCCAACAACATCTCGTTAGCGACGTCGTTGCGTGTAAAGTGGCCTTTACAGGGGGATCCACAATCCTGCGCGCTCTCTTTGCCACATGGCTCAAGTTACCTCTGGTAAGTAGATGGATTTTTTGACGCCTTGGGTCTCGTCTATGATAATCCTGACTGAGTTTCTTTGGCGAAATCCAAGCTGAGTTGCATCTAGCTGGTGAGTCGGTCGGTGGAGACTTATTGCTCTGAATTTCGAAGATGGGCAACCGACTCCAAGTGGAATGACGCGGCCCTTAGACGCCAGTTTTGCCAGGGACTTTCAGAGAGGTTAAAGGATGCCTTGGTTAATTATGAAACCTCTGAGTTTTGTTTTTTTTTTTTATTGGAGTCTGTCCCTTTATTCCAAAGCAAAGAGAAACAACTGGGGCTCAGTGGACCCTTTGCGGTGGACAATCGGAGTGTGTGTTTGTTTTTACATGTAATTCTCGGTTTGTCCTGACAGCAGAGGTGGTGCAAGAGAGCAGGACTGAGAAAATTTCTGTGTTTGTGGACAGTGGAGCAGCGGTCAGCATGGATGCTGTGTTTGTAAAGACTCATGGGCTTACCTGCACTATGTTGACTAAACCCATCTCCATCTATGCCATCAACTAAGCACCCCTTGCTCAGGGATGCCCGACACAAATTGTACATGATATAAGACTGAGGGTAGGACTCCTGCATTGTGAAGGAATTTCCTGGGGGGAAGGGGAGGGAAGACAGTGTGTTCTCAGATCTTTTCCTATCAGGAGTTTGGTATTTTTTGCAGGTTTTTTTGCTGGCCGCAATCAGTTACCTGTCCTGTCCTATCTAGCATGTCGGGCCTCACCTTTGCTGATCTATATTTTCTGTGTATTGTGTTTTCTTACATAAACGTTGTTGCATGTTGGGGGCTTGCTATTCCTTTGGGGACTGCTCTGAGGCAAGTTAGGATTTCTCATTTCTATCTTTGAGGTGTAGCAAGTTTCTCCGGCAGTGATGAGGTGTCTAGGTGTGTTAAGCTATGTGCCCACGTTGCATATTTTCATGCAGGTACGCTGCGTATTGCACTGCAGCGTAACTACATGCGTCCTGCGTCCCCAGCAGAATCTATGAAGATTGTGCATAATCCATGCCCACGTGGCATTTTACAAAGCAGCGATTTGCATGCTGCAAAATTGCTGCGTTCTAAAAAGCAACAGGTCACTTCTTTCGTGCGCTTTGCATGCTGTCTCCATTCTGTCTATAGGGAGAGGCAGCATCCAGAGCGCACGAATTCTGCAGTCACCAAAGTTTCAGAACGGAGCTTTTCAGCTGCGCTCTGAAGCGGACATGCAGTGACTTTTACGCTGCGGTGCAGAGCGCACACACATGGGCACATAGCCTTATGTACATCCCACTTCTCGTGTTGTCTGATAGATAGGGGATTGCGGTCAGCTCAGTTTCCAACTACTCTTGTGGTTTTGTTTTTTCCCTAATTAATGGGATTTTTCATGATCGTCCATGGTTACCAGATCATAACAATGACCTCTGCGTGGCCCATCTGCAGTGACGAGCACGCTCTGGCCTGTGTATTTATCCACAGTGGAGAGTCCACTAGTGAGAAATCTGCAAATCAACAGCAAAAAGTGCTGCAGATTTAGTGAAAGAAATGGCGCAGATTTCCACAGATTTTACCCAGTGCACAGTTAGCAATCCACTGTGAAGCATAAATGGCCATGGATCAGCGAGCCACCTGCGGCAGGTCACAAGCCGCATGTGTAGCGCCCCTGAGCCATCAGGAGCTACAGGGAACTGCATCCTGTCAGAGATGCAGCGCCTACCCCCAGGGACCCAGAAGACCAGTGCTGGTAACACCAAAACATTCATATAATCCCTGTCCCCCCCAAAAAAACTGGTGACGGGCTAGGGTTGGACCCAATGGATGGCCACCTAGGGGTGGAACCGCTCCAGTCCACTAGACGACAACCAGGGGGGAGGGGCCAGACAGTCAGTAAGTGGAGGTGAGAGGAGACGGACATAACGGTAAAACAAAGAACATTTTTTGGATCAGCTCACCTCTAGGTTTGCTGTGGCCGGTTTTAGAGATCAGTGCACGGACAGTCAGCGGGCCGGATCCCGGGATAAATAAAGAAAAAATGTTTCATCCAGCACTTGAAGATATAGTATCCCAATTCCACGAAATTCACGGACTTGATAAAAACATTGATTTTATTGGTATACAAATAATTAAAATCATTGCGACTTACGCGTTTCAAGCCGAACAAGGGCTCATACTAATAGCATAATGTTATCCTATAAGAGCCCTTGTTCGGCTTGAAACGCGTAAGATGCAATGACTATTTGTACACCAATAAAATCAATAATGTTTTTATCAAGTCCGTGAATTTCGTGGAATTGGGTTACTATATCTTCAAGTGCTGGACATAACGGTACTGACGGGAGAGTAGCAGTGACCTGTCAGGCTCAGGCGTGTGGTTGTTGAGGGAGTACGGTGGAGTACTCTCGGAACCATAGCACCGACGGGATGCAGAGCCCTAGGTCAGGAAAACGCCCCAGGCAGACATGATAAAAATCTGCACGGTGAGGGGACCATCCAGAACCTCACCGACCGTAAAGTCCATGGCACAGTAACGGGAGCACCTGGGAACGAGAACAGAGATCTGACCCAACAGGGTTTAAGTTACCTGCCGTATGGACTAAGACTGAACGACAACAAGGAGGGGACCCCAGACGCTCCAAGCCATGGGGACCCACCAGAGACAGGAGCAGGGGATGTAAGCCACGATGTCACCACACCGGCACTGGAACTAAGGGGACACCTGGTGAGGACCAGCCTCCATCGGTTTGCCAGCAATATCTCTAAATAAAGAATCAGTTACACTGCAATCCCTTGTGTGGCCTACATTCCGTCTGCGCCCCCGTATTATTAAGCGACATAAACAACCACCATCTTCTATCCCTTGGGGCCTGGCCCTACTTGTAAAGGGCCGCAACAACCAGGCTGCCATTAACATCAGCCCCAGCAGTGAGAGACGGAGCCGGTGCTGCACAGTCCATATAGCCGCAACCCGCAAGTGGCATCACAGCAAAAACTTATCAATGATCCTGTAAATAATCCCACTTTGAAAAGCGACCCCCCTAGGGTCACGGAACCGAGCACCGGCCATTACACCCGCGACACTTCCCAGTGAAACCAGGCCCCGGGACAGATTACCCCATAACCCTGGGGGTGCGACACATGCACCACTCCGGGGACGGCCCCCACGCCCAATCGCCCCTCCGGGGACGGCCCCCACGCCCAATCGCCCCTCCGGGGACGGCCCCCACGCCCAATCGCCCCTCCGGGACGGCCCCCCGAGCTCTCACCCCTCCAGGACGGCCCCCCGCGCTCTCGCCCCTCCAGGACGGCCCCCCGCGCTCTCGCCCCTCCAGGACGGCCCGCCGCTCTCTCGCCCCTCCAGGACGGCCCGCCGCTCTCTCGCCCCTCCAGGACGACTTGCCGCTCCCCAATCCAAGCAGCGTACTACTCACCATCTCTATGATCTTTGTTTTCCTTCCAGTCTTCTTCTTCACTGTGAATATGTATTGTGCCAGCACCACTCCGGCTACCAGGGCACACATGCTGGCACTGGCTACTGCCCCCACTTTGGCCACAGAGGACCTGTCCATGACTAGTCCAGGTACACGGTATGAACAGTCACGTGCTCCAGATGGGGACTTTCACCACAACGTGCTGTACTAGGACTGGAAGGTGATAACGTCAGGTGCGCACAGAGCGTCACACACGCCCATACTCTGCCTCTATACAGCACAGCGCCGCCTGCTCCCGCACCTCCATTTTGCCGGCTATCACGCGCCACAAGTGACAGTTCCCGTTCTTCCGCTTCCGTTTTCCATGCGTTCCAGCGCTCAAGCTGTTAACCCCGCCCATTTAATATAACGGCAGCCTCCTATAGGCTGGAAGACGTGACGTAAGGACGCCGCTGCCTTCTGGAAACTGTAGAATGAAACAATTGAGTCTAACATTTCCGCCGGTTGCTTAGGTAACGGCCGCGGAGGGGACGCTGTGCGGGCAGTGTGAAGCGGGACTCTGACATCAGCCTGCACGGGGATTCCCATTTTATTGGCGCAGGCGCAGTACCTTTAGATAAAGTAACCCAGTACAGATGTATCAGTGTTTCCATTCCCACCCAGATCCACAGATCCAACTGCCCCACCATTGTACGGGTAGTCTCAGGGCTACAAAGAATGAAAAAATGAAAATGAACGCATATCCCATATAACCAGGTGTATATTACGGTCATTTTCCTATTATCTACATATATTTCCTGATCATTGCACACCTATAATGCTCATATATAATGATCATTCCATGTGTAACTTGCCAAAGAAACCTTTTATACATCTACATAATATTCACCTAATAAGTTGTTATTATCATTCTTTTTAGTATATCCCATATAAAGCTGAGTGGATGTGTGTGTGTGAATGTATGTATATATGCATGTACGTATGTGTGTATGTATGTGTATGTGTATATATATGTGTATGTATGTATGTATGTATGTATGTATGTATGTATGTATATATATATATATATATATATATATATATATATATATATATGTATGTGTGTGTGTGTGTGTGTGTGTGTGTGTGTGTGTGTGTGTGTGTGTGTGTCCACTAAAGAAATCCGCACCGTCGCATTTACAATCACAAAATTTAGCACAGACACCTCATGTGACCCAGGGAATGTCATAGACCAGTGAAGGCGAACCTATGGCATGCGTGCCAGACTGGGCACGCTGAGCCCTTTGTGCTGGTACGTGCGCTGTCCCCACATTCAGCCATTTTGAACTGTTGGTGTGATCGCGCCAGCAGTTCAAAGTTGTGTTTAGCAGAGGAGACATTTCTCCTCCCTCTGACACTCCCCTCTCCTGAGCCGCAGCCTGTTGCCTAGGAGACGGAGGAGCATCGGTAGGAGGCGCTGGCGTCTTGTGGCCGCACGGGAACTGAACTGACTGAGGACCCAGTAGCGCGCAGCGGTGGAGTGGGTGCTGAACGGTGAGGTTTTTTTATTTTTAAACTGTGTGCGGCTGTGCCAAGGTGTGGGGGACAGTGCCAGCACGGGGCAAACAAACAGAGCACGGGGCAAACAAACAGAGCACAGGGCATACAGAGCATGGGGCATACACGGGGCAAACAAACAGAGCACGGGGCAAACAGAGCATGGAGCAAATGTACCGAGCCGAGCCGCTCGGATCCGGGCTCGTTGGTGGGTGGCTCGAGCACCTCTGTACCCGGGGTCATTTCGCTCTGAAAGGATGCTGGCGCTACGTAGGGGGGTGGTAGGTAGGTGTACGGCCAGAGCCGTGTTTGAGTTTGTGACGCCACCCACGGGATGTGGTGAAGTTGTAGACACCACCGCTGCAGTTACGGGGCACCCGGGGGAGATGGTTATGCAGCAAGATGTTAACCTCTCCGTGGGCAGGGATGGTGGCCCCGGGACCCGTTTGGGAGAAGTAGCTGGGCGGTACAGGGCGGTGCGCAGCCGGATGGCACTGTTGTACTCACTGTTATTGACACACACAAGTCTCTGGAAACAAAATTGATGGTGGTCGGTGCCCGCAGCCGGCTGCGTCTGGTCCCCCACCCGGTCCGGTGGTCTTTGCCTTTCTCCTGCACCGTGTAGTGTGTATGTAGACTTCCTTCGCTTCAGCGATGGGAGTCCGCTCCCCAGCGGTATGTGTGTCGGGAAAGCCCGTTTGCCCGCAGACGCTGGCCCGTGGGATCTCTCTGCCTGTGCGGTGGCTTTCTATCCCCCTCAGTGGGCTGTTGTCTTCATTCGGGACTTGGGTGGGAAAGGACCTATAGTCCAGACCTCAATCAGTGAATTAACTCAGTCCAGTGGCTTCTGGACCTCGTCTTAGGGTCTGAGTACCCCCCTGTGTGCTCCGGTTTCCAATCAGTTCCCCGGGTCGGTACCAGCGGGCCACTGCCCTGTCCCGGTTCCACCTGGCCGTCTTCCTGGCTTCTGCAGGCTAAGGCCACCGTCTGCCTCCTAGCCAAGGTACCAGGGCTCCGACCCCGGCACCTGTCAGACTGCTGCAGACCTGCTACACAGGCCTTCTTCCACTCTCCTTCACTCCTGTCACTAATCTGAGAACAACTGAACTTGACTCAGCACTGACTGTTTCCTGCCTCAGGCCCTCTGAACTCCTCGGAGGGCGTAGCCAACCGCCTGGCTCCGCCCCCCTGGTGTATCCATTAAGCTCTGAGGGAGGTGACTAGGGTTTATGTGTTTGGCTGATGTTACCTGGTGTGTGACTGGTGTTGTGTGGGGCGCTATCTGTGACTACCTGGCTAGTCCAGGGCATCACACAAACAGAGCACGGGGCAAACAAACAGAGCACGGGGCATAGCGAGCACGAGGCATACAGGGCAAACAAACAGAGCACGGGGCAAACAAACAGAGCACGGGGCAAACAAACAGAGCATGGGGCATACAGAGCACGGGGCATACAGGGCAAACAAACAGAGCACGGGGCAAACAGAGCACGGGGCAAACAGAGCACGGGGCAAACAGAGCACGGGGCAAACAGAGCACGGGGCAAACAGAGCACGGGGCAAACAGAGCACGGGGCAAACAGAGCACGGGGGCAAACAGAGCACGGGGGCAAACAGAGCACGGGCCAAACAGAGCACGGGCCAAACAGAGCACGGGCCAAACAAACAGAGCACAGGACGCACAGGGCATACAGAGCATGGGGCATACAGAGCACGGAGCATACAGAGCACGGGGCAAACATGGCTGCAAGGATGGGGGAAACATGCAAAGATGGAAAGAAACATGCAAAGATGGGGAAATGTGCAAAGATGGGGAAAACGTGCAAAGATGGAGAGAAACATGCAAAGATGGAGAGAAACATGCAAAGATGGGGGAAACAAGGCTGCAAGGATGGGGGAAACATGACTGCAAGGATGGGGGTAAACATGACTGCAAGGATGGGGGTAAACATGACTGCAAGGATGGGGGTAAACATGACTGCAAGGATGGGGGTAAACATGACTGCAAGGATGGGAGTAAACATGACTGCAAGGATGGGAGTAAACATGACTGTAAGGATGGGAGTAAACATGATGCAAGGATGGGGGAAACATGACTGCAAGGATGGGGGAAACATGACTGCAAGGATGGGGGAAACATGGCTGCAAGGATGCGGGGAAAAATGGCTGCAAGGATGGGGGGAAACATGCCAGGATGGGGTACATTTAGCAGGAAGGGGAACATGCCAGGAAGGGATACATTTACCAGGATGGGGGGAAACATGAAAGGATGGGGGGAAACATGCCAGGATGGGGGTACATGAACATGCCAGGATGGGGAAAAATGCCAGGATGGGGAACATTTACCAGGATGGGGTACATTTACCAGAGTGGAGGACATTTACCAGGAATGGGGTACATTTACCAGGATGGGGAATATGCCAGGATGGGGTACATTTACCAGGATGGGGCCATGATGGGGATAAATATACCAGAATGTAGGAAATATATATCAGGATGGGGGACATGTTTACCAGGAAGTGGCCAGGAAGGGGGACAGAACTACACAATGAAAGTGGAGGGGAGCAACTTGTACGTCTTTATGGGATTTCAGGATGTTCAGACTTTGAAATGTACATGTGGATTACAGGGTGAAATCTGATTGCATTCCATGCTAAAATCTCTGTCTAATATGCTGCAATTTTTCCAGAAAGATCAATACAACTGCTATGTTTGGAAATGGCAGTGCCAGCGGCTCAGCTTCAATGTGTGGTAAGCACGAATGAGCGTGATGCCCCCTGCTGAAGAGAAGACTGCAAAGGTAAGGTTACAATCAATTATTTACATAATAGGATTGGTTGGCACTTCGGAAAAAAATGGGTTTAGGGCTACAGTTTGGGTACTCGGCCTGTGAAAGGTTCGCCATGACTGTCATAGACTATGTTTTGACAAGAAAATGTAACCCCGCGCTTTACAGTTACTCTCCAAAAAACCTGCCTCTATTAAAGTGAAGGGAGCTACAGGTTATTAATAGCAGCTGTGATTAGTTGCTATAGGAACGAAGGACATTCTTAGTATAAGAAGCTTATGTGTGAGGTAATATGATGTCAGTGGGGAGACAGACACAGACAGACGCAGACAGAGAGACAGTCAGACAGAGACAGACAGACAGGCACAGACAAAGAAGCACATACGGAAAGAGACAGACAAACAGAGACAGATAGGAAAAAAAAAGACAGACAGAAAGACACACGGGGAAAGAGACAGACAGGGACAGAGAAAGACAGACAGGGAAAGAGACAGATAGGGAAAGAGACAGACACAGAGTGTCAGTGTTCCGGGATTTCCAGTTTGCTTCTGAAGGATCTTACCCTTTGTTGACATGGAGTTTTCTGTTCTATTACCCTACTTCCTGTTCATCTGTTTAAAAGTCTGCCCCTAAGCTTAGTCTAGTTGCTTGAGTATACTGCTCCCTGTCTACTCCTGTTCCGCTGCGCTCGTTTCCTGGTTCTTATTTTGGATCCTGGTGAATCACCCGACAACGGCCCTGGACGCCACCTGGTCTCATCAAGCTGTGCCCTCGCTGGCCCCGGACTCCGTCTGCCGTCTCTGGTCGGCGCTTGTGCCTGGTCCCTTCTGGTCCATATCCACCCTAGGACCCGCGTTCCACATCACATACGGACATTTTTGGACGATAACCTGTTGCCCTTTCGTATCCCGGCTGCTGCGCATTTAGGCTTTCTGGGGTGATCGCCAGACAGACCCTGTATAGGCCTTCGCTCCTGGTGGCCTCCATGGGTCAGTCCGGTGCACGGTCCCAGGAATTCCCCCTTGCTCCGAACCTGGCAGGTATATACTGTGTTTTTGTTCTTTTCTGTGTACATATTGTTGGTTGCATATTATAAAACTTCTTTGCACCAAGACCCTCTGGTTGTCATTGCCCTAACGCGATCGAAATCCTTAGTTCATACAATAGTATTACATTATACTCAAGCCTAAAATAAGAGGATTTCGCTGGGGCAATGACGGAGACAAGAGTGGATCAACTTTTCTCCATGATTAACTCCTTGCAGCAGGAGATGGAGACAGTGCAAACTAAACTTAGAGACGTGGAGGTACAGCTGGGCCACAATCACCAGGGACTTGGTCCGGTTCTTCAGGATTTGCAAGCCAGAGTGAAGGCTCAGGAAGCCGCCCCCACTTCATCCGTATCAGCTCCCGGTATGCCTAGGTTACCTCCATTTCGTTTCACGTTTCTATGCCGGGCAGAATGGCTCGCTAAGGGTCTATGCCTCTATTGTGGAGACAACACACACCAGATCTGTTCCTGTCCAGAGAGGCTGGGAAACTCCAAGGCCTAGGGTTGGTAGGAGAGGCCACCCTAGGCGCCAAGTCCCTCTCATCCCCGGTCACACTGACCGTCCAAATGACAACGGAGGAGGTCCGGTTCACTGCGGAGGCGTATCTGGATTCCGGCTCAGCGGGCAACTTTATTCAACAGGCCACGGTGGACAGATATCACATTCCGGTCACGTCGCTCTCAGATCCCCTGGTAATCGCTTCCGTGGACGAGAGACGCCTCTCTGAGGCCGTGCTCTTCATCACTACTGCCGTGGGACTCCGTATAGGCGCATTGCACACAGGACACATTGTTACGAGGGGGACCCGGGGAAGCGTGCCAAGATGGGAAATGGACAGCTTCCGCCGGTCAAGGTCCACTGTGCGGTGTAAGAGACCGCTGCTATGGTCAGGAAAGAGTGAGCGGGTTTCTACTAGTGATCGTCTGGAACGTCACAGACGATCTATGTACACCGGTCCGCCCTAACCCGTGAGGGTTGTATGGCTCGGGGCTTCTCGTACGGTGTACCTGTTGCACGGGGACGCACAGAGGTGCCTACGCACGTGTGCCAGCGGGAGTCACAGGATATGGCACGAGGGTAGCACAGAGGTGCCCACGCACGTGTGCTTTCAATAACCAGGTGAGTCCGGTGGAGACTCGAGGAGCTCACCTGGGACAGGAACACGGCCTGTTGAAAGAGATACTGCCGGAGCAGCAAGGCAGGAACACGGCCTGCAAACCAGGTGCTGCCTGAGCAGCAAGGGCAAAGCCCACGAAAGACAATGACGTCTGTACAGTGGCGTGGCAGCACGCTGCCAGACATCCAAACATAGAAGGACGGTCGCACGCCGCCATGATGGCAGGGGGAGCTTTTAAGGAGGTGTAGCTCCACCCAAGGGCGGGCGCGAGACGGGCGTGACTCAATCAGGGTTCGTGACGTCCTGGCCCAGCCAGTCAGGATTCAGCACATCACCAGCCTCGTCATGGGGCCGTGTGATATCAGTGAGCGAATCAGAAGACGTCACGTGGAGCACATGCTCATCCTCCTGCCTCTGGGTCATAAAGGCGGGATCCCCGGTTTCACAATGTGCAGAGACATGGGAAGTCTTGCTGCTTCCCTGAGCATCTATTCTTTGCACACTGCACAACTTCCCAGAGCCTCCATGATGCTGAGCAGGAGAGCTCGTGGCAGGCAAGGGATGGGAGACCGCTCCATTCCCTGCAAGGAGAGAACCACTAGGTGTCACCCTTCTGCTGTGTTTCTGAGAAGGCAACTCCTGCAGACTGCACAGTCTCCCAGACCTTTGGTGCTGCTGAGCAGTAGGGCTCGTGGCCGACAAGGAATGGGGGACCACCTCATTCCTTGCAACAAGATCGCCACGACGTGTAACATTACCCCCCCGTCTAGGGCCCCCCCCTCGCCTGCGCCTGAAGGCCGCCACCAAACCTGGGGCGCAGACATGCTCCTCTAATTCCCAGGACCTATGCTCCGGGCCACGATCGACCCACTCCACGAGGAAGTACCTCTTGCCCTGTACAATTTTTGTTCTTACTAGCTTCGCTACTTCAGGGTCGTCGGATGAGAAGCCAACCTGGGACAGCAGAGACCCCGAGGTTTTAGGTCGTACGGGTTTCAGGAGAGATACATGAAAAGTATTAGAAATAGCCCAGCGCGGAGGGAGCTGGAGTCGATATGTTACCGGGGTTACCTGCTCTATTACTGTAAACGGGCCAAGGTACCTAGGAGCAAACTCGGCTGTCTGTACCGGAAGGTTAATATGTTTAGAAGACAGCCACACTAGGTCACCAGGTGCGAAAGATGGCACAGGATATGGAAGACCCGCAGGCCTCCGCCTGAACGGTATATTATACGCACACGACGTACGGACTCCCATATTCTTCTGTACATCCTGAGCTACCGCCGGCCCCCAATAATGCCTGACCGCAGGGTCTCTGGTCCTGTCGACCCTGAAGTGACCCCTGCTTTTGGAGGCACGATCCCATGACAGCACATCATTCCGTGGGTCAGGGGGAATGAGGGTCTTACCAGGTGGCACCTGGTCTAGGGAAACGGAAGTGACCCTCCTCACGCTGACCGGAGGTGGAACAAGACACTGTGTTTCTTCCGATGGTTTCGAACATCGGGTGTCTACATGTCCCCTCTGCCCACAGGTAAAGCAATCGACCGACGGCCGAGAACCTGTGGTAGAGGAGACCACTGTGGAGATTTCCATGGGCTCCACAGAATCGTCAATAGAGCTGGCTGGGAGACCGGTCTGGTGGGGAAGGGAAGTCAGAGACTCTGTAGACCAGGAAGACGTGGGTGCCGAAGAGACCTCGAGCCTCCGCTCCGCGTGGCGGATGTCTATGCGAGAGGCAAGCCGAATCAAGGCCTCTAAGGTGGTCGGCACGTCACGCGTGGCCAGCGCGTCTTTGACGAACCCTGCCAGACCCTCCCAGAACACAGGGACCAGGACTTTATCTGGCCAGTCCAGCTCTGCGGCGAGTGTCCTGAATTGTACTGCAAAGTCCCCGACTGAAGTGGACCTTTGCCGGAGGCGTAGGAGCCGCAGCGCGGAGTCGTGGGTGACTTGAGGCCCGAGGAACACCTTTCTCATGGCCTCAAGATAAACTGGAAGGTGATTCACCACCCGATCTCCGCGCTCCCACAACGACGTGGACCACTTTAGCGCTTTCCCTGTGAGCAGGGACTGGACGAAGGCTACCTTCGCCTTCTCAGTAGCGTAATCAGTCGCGGACAACTCCAAGTAGGTGGTAACCTGGTTTATGAAACCACGGCACTCAGAGCTGTCCCCGCTGAAGCGCTCTGGGAGCGCAAGGCGAGGCGACCTTCCGCACAATTCCACCGCCTGAGTAGCCGCCTGGGTGGCGACTGTTGCTAGAGCAGCCTTATTGGGGGAAGACCGCTCCACTGCTGCCAATCGTGACTCCAACTGCTGCACATAACGCAGCAACTGCTGCTGCTCTTCCGCCATAGCCAGACCTTTGGCGCGCGACCGTAATGTTACGAGGGGGACCCGGGGAAGCGTGCCAAGATGGGAAATGGACAGCTTCCGCCGGTCAAGGTCCACTGTGCGGCGTAAGAGACCGCTGCTATGGTCAGGAAAGAGTGAGCGGGTTGCTACTAGTGATCGTCTGGAACGTCACAGACGATCTATGTACACCGGTCCGCCCTAACCCGTGAGGGTTGTATGGCTCGGGGCATCTCGTACGGTGTACCTGTTGCACGGGGACGCACAGAGGTGCCTACGCACGTGTGCCAGCGGGAGTCACAGGATATGGCACGAGGGTAGCACAGAGGTGCCCACGCACGTGTGCTTTCAATAACCAGGTGAGTCCGGTGGAGACTCGAGGAGCTCACCTGGGACAGGAACACGGCCTGTTGAAAGAGATACTGCCGGAGCAGCAAGGCAGGAACACGGCCTGCAAACCAGGTGCTGCGCAGCAAGGGCAAAGCCCACGAAAGACAATGACGTCTGTACAGTGGCGTGGCAGCACACTGCCAGACATCCAAACATAGAAGGACGGTCGCGCGCCGCCATGATGGCAGGGGCAGCTTTTAAGGAGGTGTAGCTCCACCCAAGGGCGGGCGCGAGACGGGCGTGACTCAATCAGGGTTCGTGACGTCCTGGCCCAGCCAGTCAGGATTCAGCACATCACCAGCCTCGTCATGGGGCCGTGTGATATCAGTGAGCGAATCAGAAGACGTCACGTGGAGCACATGCTCATCCTCCTGCCTCTGGGTCATAAAGGCGGGATCCCCGGTTTCACAATGTGCAGAGACATGGGAAGTCTTGCTGCTTCCCTGAGCATCTATTCTTTGCACACTGCGCAACTTCCCAGAGCCTCCATGATGCTGAGCAGGAGAGCTTGTGGCAGGCAAGGGATGGGAGACCGCTCCATTCCCTGCAAGGAAAGAACCACTAGGTGTCACCCTTCTGCTGTGTTTCTGAGAAGGCAACTCCTGCAGACTGCACAGTCTCCCAGACCTTTGGTGCTGCTGAGCAGTAGGGCTCGTGGCCAACAAGGAATGGGGGACCACCTCATTCCTTGCAACAAGATCGCCACGACGTGTAACACACATTGCCTTCTATGTGCTGCCAAACTTGGCTCACCCAATCCTGTTGGGACTACCCTGGCTGCGAGCACACTAACCCGTCGTCAGTTGGCGTTCCGGGGAGGTCACTATATGGGGCCAGGCCTGCCATGAGACTTGTCTGCAGCCAGTTCATCCACTCCATCTGCCTCCAACACCAGATCAGATTCCCTACCAAGACTTCCGTCCGCCTATTGGTCCTTTGCGGACGTCTTTGACAAAAAGGAAGCTGAGGTATTGCCACCGCATAGACCCTATGACTGTGCCATAGACCTGCAGCCAGGGTCTACTCCGCCCCGAGGGCACGTCTATCCTTTGTAACCAGCAGAGACACAGGCCATGTCGGAATACATCGCTGAGGACCTGGCAAGGGGGTTTATCCGGAGATCCGCATCCCCTGCAGGGGCCGGCCACTGTGTATCTAGGCCCTCTGGGGTGGTCGCCAGACAGTCCCTGTATCGGGGTACGCTCCTGGTGGCCTCCCTGGGGGAGTCCGGTGCATGGCCCAGTGGGTCCAGTCCTGGACTGAACGTAACACCAATAAATATAAATTAATCAGCCTCTGTGACTCTCCCCCAATTAATTTTAAGGCTATGTGCACACATTGCGATTTTGTAGCTGAAAATACGCAGCATTTTACAGTTACAAGCAAATGGAGTGAGATTCCTGAAATCTCATACATACATTGTTTTTTTTTCCTTGCAGAATTTGCAGCAGATTGAGATTTCCAGAATGTCAATTCTTGCAGTGTTTTTGCAGCATATTTCACCCACACTAATGAGTGAGGGAAAATATGCAAAAAAAAGTATGTTGAACATGCGTATTTTACTCAGTGTTCTTTCTGTCAACACATAAGAATTTGCAACAGAATTTTATGCTGCAAATCCTGAGCGCATGCAGATAGCCTTAAGGGCCCGTTACACGCTACGATATATCTAACGATATGTCGTCAGGGTCACGTCATTAGTGACGCACATCCGGCATCGTTTGACATATCGTAGCGTGTGACAGCTACGAGCAACTGTGAACGAGAAAAAATACTCACCTTATCGTTGCTCGTTTACACGTCGCTCATTTTCAAAAAATCGATCGTCCAGCCGCCGGTTGTTCATTGTTCCAGAGGCAGCACACATCGCTCCGTGTGACACCCTGGGAACGATGAACTGCAGCTTACCTGCGTCCTGCCGGCAATGCGGAAGGAAGGAGATGGGCGGGATGTTATGTCCCGCTCATCTCTGCCCCTCCACTTCTATTGGCCGGCCGCTGTATGACGTCGCTGTGACGCCGAACGTCCCTCCCCCTTCAGAAAGAGGATGTTCGTCGCTCACAGCGAGGTCGTTCGGGAGGTAAGTACGTGTGACGGGGGTTACTGACTTTGTGTGACACGGGCAACAAATTGCCCGTAACGCACAAACGATGGGGGCAGGTACGATCGCACATGCGATCGCATGATAAATGGCCACATGTAAAGCGGCCTTTAGTCCCTGTCCTGTGTCCTCCCCCACAATTTATCATAAGTCCCTGATAACTTTATAATGAATTGTGGTGTGGGGAGAGGGACAAGACACAACCAGGACCATATAATGAACTGAGGGGTGGGGAGGACACTAAGAGGCTTATAATGAATTGTGGGGTGTGGGGATGCTATGAGGTCCTTCCAATGAATTGGGAGGTAAGGGATGCTATGAGGCTATATAATAAATTGTAGGGTGGGGAAGATGCTATGAGGGTCATACAATGAATTGTGGGATGGGTAGGAGGTTGTCAAGGCCATACAATGATGTGAGGGGGGGGGTAGGAGGTTCAAGTAATGAATTGTGAGGTGGATAGGAGGTTATCAGTGCCATATCATGAATTGTGGAGTGGGAAATCCACTATATAATATATAATGACTTTTAGAGTGGGTAGGAGGTTATGAGGACCATATCATGAATTGTGGGATGGGGAGGACACTATGAGGGCTATATAATGAATTGTGGGGTTCGGGAGGACACTATGAGGACCTTTTAATGATGGGGTGTGGAGGAGGCCATGAGGCCATATAATGAATTGTATGTGGGGAGGAGGCTATGAGGCCATAAATTAATTGTGGAGGGGAAGCTATGAGGAACTTAGCATTCTCCCCACCATCCAATTCATTTTAAAGGTTTTAAAGGGAACCTGTCAGGTCCGCTATGCCCTGCAACCAGCAACATTCCTATTTGTATGTCAAAATTTCCTGCCTAACCAGCCCTGTATAATGTTAAACTAAAAAATGAATGTTAAAAAAAAATGATTTATAAAGTGCACTATTCCTATGCTATTTTGACATACTGATATTAATGTTGCTGGAGGGCATAGGGGGACCTGATTGTTGGCCTTTAAATTCACATACAATATCCCATAAAACCCCCAAACATCATTGCCCCCATGCATCATAAGGCCCTGAAGCCCCTTTTCTATCCTTTACTCTGTTCCCAATCCTCCCCCTCCGTATTGTCCCCTTCTCAGTCTATTAAAATGAAAAAATAAAAAAAATAAGATATCATCACTCACCTCTCCGTATGGGCCCCGCCACGCTGCTTCATCTCCTGCCGGGTACTTTTCAAATGACACAGGCGTGCGCAGCGTACTAACGTCATCAAGGTCTGCGCCTGTGTCACAGAGAAAGTGCCAGGCAGGGAGCAGAGGATAGATCCCTGCATTCCACTGCCTACACTGAGGGCAATCTGGCCAAGGACTCCCCGAAGCCCCAAGCTCCAGATAATGGGCCAGATTGCCCTCATTATCATTATTAACCTGCCAGCATGAGTCCCCAGAACCTCTGGAATCTGGTGCAGCTGCACCAGTGGTATGTCCGCCACTCCTTAAAGGAATTATTTAAAGAGCCACATTTGAATGGCACAGCAGTATGATAAACCACAGCTCCATTTACATGGTGCTCTTCAAAGCTACCTTTCTTGGGATTGTGGGGCTCTCAATGTTCAGATCACCTATATAATAGAGCAACCACAATATCACCTACATAGTGTATATACAGCAGCTGCAGTATCACTTACATAACGTCTATGCAGCAGCCGCAGTAACACCTACATAGTGTATATACAGCAGCCACATAATCACCTACATAATGCATATAGACTGCTGTACATACATTATATAGGTGATACTGAGACTGCTAATATATACAGCACATTAAATAGGTGATACTGTAACTGCTTTATGTATTTTACATGGATGTACATAGATTACAGGGGGCTCCCTGATGAATGACTCTGGAAGCCAAAACATGTTGGTCTCAATGTGATCTCTATGGGTTTTCCCTGCAATTGAAACAGGGATTAAATGGGCTATTTACGAACATAAGCCTTGACCTACAGTCTATCCCCATTGTGGTAATTGGACCATAGTGACCCCTAGTGACATGTTTATTTAACTGCAGCATGAGCATAGAGTGCCTTACGAAAGTATTCGGCTCCCTTGAATTTTTCAACCTTTACCCACATTTCAGGCTTTAAACATAAACATAAACATTTTAATGTTATGGTGAAGAATCAGCAACAAGTGGGACACAATTGTGAAGTTGAACAAAATGTATTGCTTATTTTAAACTTTTTAAAAAAATAAAAATCTGAAAATTGGGGCGTGCAATATAATTCGTCCCCTTTACTTTCAGTGTAGCAAACTCACTCCAGACGTTCATTGAGGATCTCTGAATGATCCAATATTGTCCTAAATGACTGATGATGATAAATATAATCCACCTGTGTGTAATCAAGTCTCCATATAAATGCATCTGCTCTGTGATAGTCTCAGTGTTCTGTTTAAAGCGCAAATAGCATCATGAAGACCAAGGAACACAACAGGTAGGTCCGTGATACTGTTGTGGAGAAGTATAAAGCCGGATTTGGTTACAAAATGATTTCAAAAACTTTAAACATTCCAAGGAGCACTATACAAGTGATCATATTGAAATGGAAGGAGTATCATACCACTGCAAATCTACCAAGACCCGGCCGTCCATCCAAATTTTCATCTCAAACAAGAAGACTGATCAAAGATGCAGTCAAGAGGCCCATGATCACTCTGGATGAACTGCAGAGCTCTACAGCTAAGGTGGGAGAGTCTGCCAATAGGACAACAATCAGTCGTACACTGCACAAATCTGGCCTTTATGGAAGAGTGGCAAGGAGAATGCCATTTCTCAAAGATATCCATAAAAAGTGTCGTTTGAAGATTGCCACAAGCCACCTGGGAGACACCAAACATGTGGAAGAAGGTGCTCTGGTCAGATGAAACCAAAATCAAACTATTTGGGCACCAATGCCAAACCATATGTTTGGCATAAAAGCAACACAGCTCATCACCCTGAACACATCATCCCCACTGTCAAACATGGTGGTGGCAGCATCATGGTTTGGGACTGCTTTTCTTCAGCAGGGACTGGGAAGATGGTTAAGATTGATGAGAAGATGGATGGCGCCAAATACAGACAGGACCATTCTTGAAGAAAACCTGTTGGAGTCTGCAAAAGACCTGAGACTGGGACGGAGATTTGTCTTCCAACAAGACAATGATCCCAAACATAAAGCAAAATCTACAATGGAATGGTTCACAATGGTTCACAAACGTATCCAGGTGTTAGAATGGCCAAGTCAAAGTCCAGACCTGAATCCAATCGAGAATCTGTGGAAAGAGCTGAAAACTGCTGTTCACAAATGCTCTCCATCCAACCTCACTCAGCTCCAGCTATTTGCAAAGGAAAAGTGCGCAAGAATTTCAGTCTCTCGATGTGCAAAACTCATAGAGACATACCCCAAGTGACTTGCAGCTGTAATCGCAGCAAAAGGTGGCGCTACAAAGTATTAACTTAAAGGGGCCGAATAATATTGCACACCCCAATTTTCAATTTTTTTTTTTTTTTAAAAAAAAGTTTAAAATAAGCAATTTCACAATTGTGTCCCATTTGTTGTTGATTCTTCACCGTAACATTAACATTTTTATCTTTATGTTTGAAGCCTGCAATGTGGGAAAAGGTTGAAAAATTCAAGGGAGCTGAATACTTTCGCAAGGCATGGTATATAACAATGCTTTAGATTTTTAATTTGATCCCAGTCTGATGACTATTTGTATGAATTGATACATACATATATATATATATATATATATATATATATATATAAAAATATATATATATATATATATATATATGTGTGGCGCCCTGGACAAGCCAGGACGTCACAGGTACTGCAACAACACACCCCACACCCCGGTTAGGAACATCTAAGTCAGACACAAATCCTTGTTGCCTCCCTCCAGGGGCTGATGTCCACACCAGGTGGGGCGGAGCCAGGCGGTTGGCTCCTCCCACCGAGGAGTTCACAGTCCTGGAGGCGGGAAAAGGAAGGCAGTTGAGTTTGGAAGTTAGTGGAAAGGAGTTGAGAGGGAAAGTCGGGGAAGTGGTAGTGGAGGAACTGACTGGCCGTGTCTGGGTACGTGGCTCGGGCACCTGACAGCAAGGTTGGCAGACGGTGGTGACCATCTGCAGAGAGGCCGATTGACGCACAACCGTAAGGACCGGGGACGGGCGGTGGCACGCCGGTACCGGATCGGGGAGCGAAGAGAAGCCAGCACCATCCGGCAGGGCCTACGGACCCCGACCCCGACCAGGCTAGGAGTCGCCGTTAAACCGGTCAAATTCATCAGCTACGGGAACCTCCAGGGTTTCCCAGCAGTAAAGACCCGACTGAAGGCAACCGTCCAAACCGTGAGGGAGAGAAAGCTACCGCCAGAGCTAGAGCTCCCAGGGCCAGAGCCTGCGGGCAAACAGGGGCTCCCTTAGCCAACCTACCGCTGGGGAGCGGGTTACCGGTGGGAAGCCATCGGGGCCGAGAACATAACACCGGTGCAGGGAGAGACAGTTACCGCCAACCTACCGGGAGTGACCGTCGCAGCCGTCTGTGGGACTCGCCTATCCAGCCGTTTGTTTTACCAGAGACTCCGTGTGCGTTACTGGCTGAGTAAGTACCACCGTACCGTCTGGCACTGCGCTGCCCCGCGGCCCTGCACCTGGCCAGGCCCCGCAATCCACCAGCCAGACAACAACTCTGGGCCCCGGGACTACCAAAATCCCCCTACCCATGGAGGGGAGAGGAACATCCCAGCTGCTCCCTGTCATCGCTCCCGGGATCCCCGTAAAGAGCAGCGGTGGTGCCCCAACCTCACCACACACCATGGGTGGCGTCACAAACCTACATCCCAAACCCCAACAAACCACCCCTTTCACTCACGGGCGAGGAGCGCCGCTCGAGTCCCCGGATCCGGCCCACCGCTCAAGCCACGCAGCAGCAGCGCCAGACCCGAGCGTGGTGAGCGCAGCGCCCCGCCGCCCGCGACAACTTGGCGTCACGAACAGGATCCTACCGTTCTACCGCCTGGTAGAAGTGCGCCTTGTGTCCCGCCGGAGGTGTCCGGCCGAAAATATTCGAGAGCCGCCATATTGGGCGCGAAAAGTTCCCCGCTCGAGCGTCTTCCCGAGCAGTGGAGGCGCGAAAGCCAAAGCTCCGCCCCTGAAGAGGAGGTGCCGGAGAGACACCAAGGGTGGACGGAAACAAGATGTCTGCGCCCGACGGAGCCGCTGGGGGAGCGGTGGACGTAGCCGCAGACGTGCCGGCAGATGGAAATGGGCCCGGCCGTGCTCTGGCCGCAGGAGCGGGGGGGGCCGCGGCCCCCGCCCTTGCTCAGATGATGCTGTTCTCCTTGCCCTATGTGCCCGGAGCTACCTGGCTGCCGCAGTACTACGGGAAACCTGATACCTTGCAGGTCTTCCGGAAGAAGCTTAGCCCGCTTCTAGAACTGTACCCCCTGACTGAGAAGCAGCGTGCAGCGGTGGAGCTGGGGCAGCTAACCGGCGCAGCTGAGCAGGAGACGGAGACCTGGGCCGAGGGGGACCGGTCCTCTGTGGCCACTATCTTCAAGAAGCTACAGGTTGCCTTTGAAATTCGCACCGGGGCTGAGCTGCAAATGCAGTTTTACCAATGCCGACAGCGTCCTACCGACAGTATCAGAGACTATGCCCTTCGTCTACAAACTTCTCTCCGGACGTTGAAGCGGGTGGACCCCATCAATGATGCTGACAGTAACAAAATGCTAGTATAGCAGTTCGTGCAGGGGATGAGATCCCCGGAGGACCGCAAACAGCTGCGTCTGTGGGCCTTAGAGCACCCTGATGTGGACTTTGCCGTGTTGAAAGAACGGGCCATTAAGGCTCTGCAGCCCCTGGCATCCGAAGTCCCTGAAGCGGCCCCGTGGCTCCCATCGTGGTAGCTCCTTCTCCCCCAACTCCGGCAGCACCTGTGAATTCTGGCGGAATGATGGAGGAACTGGCTGCCCAAGTCCGTTGTATGGATGGAGACCTCGCCAAGATCCTCGCCGCACTGGAGCCTCCAACGAGGTCCAGGCACCTGGGGGGGGTTACAGCTCGCCGATCGCCCCGAAGATGTTCCCTGGATGCAGCGGAGAAGGGCTACTGACCTGCGGTATGGACCTCCGATCTGTTACAAGTGCAGCAAGCCCGGTCACTACTCCCGACGGTGTCCGTTAAACGAACAACCCCTGGGGCCAAGGGCCAATCCTCAGGAGTAGAACCCAGTGGCCCCCCTAACTGGCGGTACCGGTTCATCGGGGCCCGCCCCATCATCCCTCTGGCTATGGACGGCGTCCCGCTGATGGCGCTCCTGGACACTGGATCTCAGGTAACCACGATGCCGTATACACTGTATCAACGTTATTGGGGGGAGGATGAATTTGCCCCTCCAGATAGCAGCATGACATTGATTGCCGCTGATGGCCTCCCTTTGACCCAAGTGGGGTACAAACATGTGGCCATGACTGTGGGGCGAACCGAGCTACAACACCAAGGGATGGTCGTGATAAGGAATGACCCCAGCGATCATGATCCAAAGATCATGATCCAAAGGTGGTGCTAGGAACGAATGTAATGGAGCATTGCATGAGTGAGGTGCTGACCCTACTACAACAGCTGGCCGCCACCGCAGCGGGAGGTCGACAAAGGGCGGTGCAGCGAGAGATTCGGGCCTTGATGTACCGGCAGCAAGTGAACTCTGCGGGAGGAGAGATTGGGGGAGTGAGAGTGATGGATGTGGCCCCTTTAACTGTGCCTCCCCGGAGCGAAATGATGATCTGGTGCAGGGCAGCGGTAGGTCCCCAGGGACGTGATTACCCGGCCATGGTAGAGCCCATGCCCTCCGAACACTGGCCTACCGTAATGGCCGCCAGGGGAGTGGTGGACGTTAAGAAGGGGAGGGTGCCCGTGAGAGTGCTAAACTGTGGGGAGGAGGAGGTTAGGCTCCCACGGTACGCCACCCTCGCCAAGCTAATAACCCTGGACCCCCACACCATCCAAGAGGCAGTCTCCCCAACCTCCTCACCCTCCGCCAGTCGCCACACGCCCCCTGCCCAGTTGGGTTAGTGGTGTCGAGAGCTGCATGTAGGCACTGACGATATCCCCACACATCACAAGGACGGGGTATACCGGGTAGTACAGGAATACGAGCAGGTTTTCAGCAAACACCCGCTAGACTTTGGGCAGATTAAAGGGGTCCTACACTACATACCCACCGGCAGGCACCCCCCATTAAAGAGAGGTATAGGCCTATTCCGCCCGAACATTACCAATGCACCAAAGATATGTTGAAAAACATGAAAGAGGCAGGGGTTATTCGGGATAGCTGCAGTCCCTGGGCGGCTACGTTGGTGCTGGTCAAGAAAAAGGATGGCACAATGAGGATGTGTGTGGATTACCGGAAGATCAACCAGATAACCCATAAAGATGCCTATCCCCTGCCCCATATTGAAGAATCTCTAGCCGCGCTGAGGACCGCTAACTACTTCTCTACCCTCGACCTCACCAGCGGATACTGGTAGGTGGCCGTAGCCCCCGAAGACAGTGAAAAGACCGCCTTCGCTACCCCCATGGGACTCAGTGAGTTCAACAGCATGCCGTTTCGGCTGTGCAATGCCCCTGGAACCTTCCAACGGCTAATGGAATGCTGTCTGGGACACCTAAATTTTGAGACTGTCTTGCTGTACCTGGACGATGTAATCGTGTACTCACAGACGTATGAAGCTCACCTGGAGCACCAAGCTGAGGTGTTCGCGTCCCTTGCCAAGTATGGGATGAAACTGAAACCCTCCAAGTGTCACCTGTTGAAGCCCAGGGTACAGTACCTCGGACACGTGGTGGGCGCGGAAGGCGTCGCCCCAGACCCGGAAAAGATCACTGCCATACAGGACTGGCCGAGGCCGACTACGGTGAGGGAGGTGAGACAGTTCCTGGGCCTAGTGGGCTACTACCGCCGCTTCATAAAAGGGTACACGAAGATGGCTGCCCCCATGCAAGACCTCCTCGTGGGACAGAACAAGGGTGGTAGGCCTACTGGGACTCCGTTAGTGTGGGAGGAAAAGCATGACGAGTCCTTCCGCCAGCTGAAGGCGGCGTTGACCGAGGAAGAGATCCTAGCGTACCCCGACTACAGCCTCCCATTCATCCTCTACACTGATGCCAGCAATGTAGGCTTGGGAGCGGTATTGCCCCAGAATCAAGATGGAAGAGAAAGGGTGATCGCTTATGCCAGCCGAAAACTCCGACCCACCGAAAGGAATCCTGAGAATTACAGCTCCTTCAAGCTCGAGCTTCTAGCACTGGTGTGGGCTATCACCGAGCGGTTCCGCCATTACCTAGCATTGGCCAAGTTCACCGCTTACACGGACAATAACCCACTAACCCATCTGGATACAGCCAAGCTGGGTGCATTGGAGCAACGGTGGGTGGCCAGGCTGGCCAATTACGACTTCACCATCAAATACCGAGCCGGCCGTACAAATGCCAACGCCGATGCCCTCTCCCGGATGCCCCACCTGTCGCAAGAGGGGCTGGACGATGATGACCTCGAAGAGATCGAGTTGCCTGCGTTTCACCGGCCGCCAGTCGAGAAGTTGCAGGTCCATCAACAATAGGTGAACCTGGACCCGCTGCCCAGTAAGGGGTGGCAAGAAGCCCAGGATCAAGCACCCGCTGTCCATTTGGTCAAAACCTTGGTGGAACAGGGCTCGACTGGAATGGACCCTACTGCCCCTACCGAGGCCCAAAGCTTGTGGCGGCAACGAACCCGGCTATACCTGCATCAAGGGAAGCTGTATTGGGAGTTAATCAATTCGAAGACCCACGAGAAGATTCGCCAGCTGGTGATTCCTCAAGCTAACGTGCCCACTGTCCTCCAGGCATACCATGACGGTGCCGGACACTTCGGGTGGAAAAAGCTGGAAATGCTGTTAAGAGAGCGGTTCTATTGGAGCGGGATGCGGGAATCTGTGGAGGCCTGGTGCCGAGAATGCGGCCCCTGCACACTGAGAAGAAGGGATGAGGCCAGCCAGAAGGCCCCGCTACGCCCAATCGTTACGCATCAACCGCTGGAGCTGGTGGCCCTCGACCATGTGAAGCTCACCCCTAGCCGAAGTGGGTATACTTATGCCCTGACCATTGTGGACCACTATTCAAGATTTATGGTGGTTGTCCCAGTCAAGGACCTGACCGGCCGTACCGCCGCTAGAGCATTCCAGGCCTATTTCTGCCGGCCGCATGGATACCCGGAGAAGGTACTTACCGACCAGGGCCCGGCCTTTGAAGCGGAGGTGTTCCAAGAATTCTGCCAGCTGTACGGTTGCAAGAAAATTCGGACCACGCCTTATCACGCCCAAACCAATGGCATGTGCGAAAAGATGAACCACTTGGTCCTGAACCTCCTCAAGACGTTGCCACTGGAGGAGCGGAACCTATGGCCAGAGAAACTACCTGACCTGGTCGATATGTACAACAACATTCCTTCTAGCTCTACAAAGTGCACACCGGCGTACCTGATGAGAGCTCAGCCCGGTCGACTGCCAGTGGACCTAGAGATGGGGTTGGAAGCCCCGGAAGCGCTTCCTTCGACCGCGGGGTGGGACATTCAACGAAGAGCACAGTACCAACAGGTCCAGGACTATGTAGAAAGGAATTTGTGCCAGAGTCGGAAGCAGCAAGAGCAGTGCTTCAACAAAAAGGCGGCTGCAGGCTCTGGCCCTGGAAAACGGTAGCCTTGGCGGTGGCTGTGTCTCCCTCACACGGTTGGACTGTTGCCTTCTGTCGGGACTTGGCTGCTGTGAAACCCAGGAGGTTCCCTTCGCTAACGGATTTGACAAATTCATGGCGACTCCTAGCCTTGTCAGGGTCCGTAAACCCCTGCCAGATGGTGCTGACTTCTCTTTGTGTACCGGTCCGGTACCGCCGGGCCACCGCCCGTCCACGGTCCTTGCGGTAAACTCCGATAGGCCACTCCTGCAGACGGTCACCACCGTCTGCCAACCTTGCTGATCTGTCCGGGCCACACACCCGGACCAACTTCAGTCTGCTCTACTGCCACTTCACTCCTCTCACTTTCTCCTCCAAACTCTATCTGAACTGTTTTCCCGCCTCCAGGACTGTGAACTCCTCGGTGGGCGGAGACCAACCGCCTGGCTCCACCCCCTGGTGTGGACATCAGCCCCTGGAGGAAGGCAACAAGGGTTTTTGTCTGACTTTGGTGTGCCTGACCGGGAGTGTGGGGTGTGTTGGTGTTGTTCTCTGTGGCCCCTGGCTTGTCCAGGGCGCCACATTCCCCCTTAGTAAAATGCAGACGGTCCGCTGGCTGCCCGTCCATCACCGGTTTTATTTTCACGAACTGGAAAAGATAGAAAAACGGTAAACATATTACAAGTAAAATAACATCTTCCCACATCGGGAGGTACTCTTACTTAAACGTTGCGAAACGGTAACGGCTTCCGCTCTCTCCCACCCAAGTAACCTGGCCCTCATGCTGCCCCTAAGCAAATGGGCAGCACCCCTTGACCCCAGTCCAGCACAAGTTACCCGAGCGGGTTCTGTCCTTTTCAGGGGACCCGCGTCCATGGGGAACCCCTGAACCCCTCCAGAGGATCGCCACCGGTTCCGGTGGTGGCTGGGCCCCAGCCTGCTCCACTGCGGGCCCTTCCTCCAATCTGCCTCTCCGGAGGCGGTTACGGTTAAGCCAAAAACATATTTTTATTTACAAGCCACAAGTTTGTGGTTGCCCTGCCAGTTCTCGGGCCTGTTCGTAGTAGTTTCTACGCAGTGGTTTGTAAAAGGGGGTCCCAATGGGGACCAGTTGCCGGCAACGACCGGTTCAAATCAAGGTTGTCAAATCAGGTAACTTTCACGGTAATCATTCTTTCTTATCATTCAAACTTTAAACGGTATTTTCAACACACACAGTTCCCCCCCCTTCTAAATAGTAGTTTCCCTGTACCTAAGTGGGGGTCTACTTAGGTTGGGACGAGTGGACCTCCGGGGTCTGGTGTCAGTGGTGACAGGCAGCGGGGGAGAGGGAACAATCAGTTCCTCTTCCCTGCTATCGTGTGGGGCAAGCGGAGGCATCGGGGAGCTGGGCGCAGGTTCATCCCTGGGCACTGGCACTGGCTCACGGTTGGCCACTTCCATCATTTCCTCATCCACGGGTTGTGGGAACAGTATCACTGGAAGAATCACCGCGCCGTTCTGTGTAGGCCAGTCTGCTGGGAAATCACCCATCATGGTGTGAATTACCTCTTTTGCTTTCTCCGCCGGTCTGGGAACCGGAGCTTCAGCCGCTACCCTCAATGCTGGTGGGCACCTCTTTAGATGGTCCCGGGAAACTGTGGCCAGAGTTCCTCCCTGGTCACGGCTGATCTGATAAGCCTTCCCATTCTCCTATCCTGTGGGCTGTATGACATACGGGGTTTGTTCCCATTGATCAGCCAGCTTGTGGGTCCTCCTTTTTCGTTTCAGCACTATATCTCCAGGCTGGAAGGGGCCAGCAGACGCCTTCTGATTGAAGCGCTGCTCCTGTTGTTCCCGACTTCGGCTCAAGTTCCTTTCAACATATTCCTGGACCTGTCGGTACTGTACCCTCCGCTGGGTGTCCCATTGAGCTGTCGAGGGAAGCGCTTCCGGGGCTTCCAAACCCATTTCCAAATCCACTGGTAGCCGGCCGGGGCGAGCCCTCATCAGGTATGCTGGGGTGCACTTCGTTGAGCTGGAGGGGATGTTGTTATACATATCGACCAGGTCAGGTAGCTTTTCCGGCCACAGGTTCCGTTCTTCTAACGGCAACGTCTTAAGGAGGCCCAGGACCAGGTGGTTCATCTTTTCACACATGCCGTTGGTTTGGGCGTGGTAAGGCGTGGTCCGGATCTTCTTGCAGCCGTACAACTGGCAAAATTCTTGGAATACCTCCGCTTCAAAGGCCGGGCCTTGGTCAGTAAGCCGAACATGGAGGTAATAAAAAATACTTCAGCTCACCTGCTGCCCAGACTGTGGTGCCTTGCGGGTGCCTAGAATCCACCGGTGGGTCCCTACCGGTTGTAGGCAAATAGGTAAGAAAGAAAATGGATCCAGCACAAATTCCTCTTGAAGTAAAATCATCAGTCTTTATTGTAACCATTAAAAAACACCGTGAAGACCAAAAATAGATGTTTACAGCATGAGAACTTTACGCGTTTCGGACTTCAATTTAAAACCACAAAAGAGTCCTTAGTCATAAGTATCTGATACTTATGATTAAGGACTCTTTTGTGGTTTTAAATTGAAGTCCAAAACGCGTAAAGTTCTCATGCTGTAAACATCTATTTTTGGTCTTCACGGTGTTTTTTAATGGTTACAATAAAGACTTTGATGATTTTACTTCAAGAGGAATTTGAGCCGGATCCATTTTCTTTCTTACCTATTTGCTTGGTCAGTAAGCACCTTCTCAGGGTATCCATGTGGTCGGCAGAAATAAGCCTGGAACGCTCTAGCGGCGGTGCGGCCGGTTAGATCCTTGACTGGGACAACCACCATGAACCTTGAATAGTGGTCTACAATGGTTAGAGCGTAAGTGTACCCACTTCGGCTGGGGGTGAGCTTTACATGGTCCAGGGCAACCAGCTCCAGCAGTTGATGTGTAACGATCGGGTGTAGGGGCGCCTTCTGACTGGCCTCATCTTTCCTTCTCAGCGTGCAAGGGCCACATTCCCGGCACCAGGCCTCTACAGATTCCCGCATTCCACTCCAATAGAACCGCTCCCTCAACAGCATCTCTAGTTTCTTCCATCCGAAGTGTCCAGCACCATCATGGTATGCTTGCAGGACGGTGGGCACGTTAGCTTGGGGGATCACCAACTGGTGGATCTTCTCATAGGTTTTTGGGTTAATCAGCTCACGATACAACTTTCATTGGTGTAGGTACAGCCGGGTGCGTTCTCGCCACAGGCGTTGGGCTTTGGCCGGGGCGGCAGGGTCTATCCCATCAGCACCTTGTTCCACCAGGATCTTGACTAGGTGGACAGCGGGCGCCTGGTCTTGAGCTTCTTGCCACTCCTGACTGGGCAGCGGGTCCAGGTTCACCCGTTGTTGGTGGACATGCACCTTCTCAGTTGGCGGCTGGTGAAATGTAGGCAACTCAATCTCTTCGAGGTCGTCATCCTCGCACCCTTCTTCCGACAAGTGGGGCATCCGAGAGAGTGCATCAGCATTAACGTTGGCACGGCCGTCCCTGTATTTGATGGTGAAATCATAGTTGGCTAGCCTGGCCACCCACCGCTGCTCCAACGTGCCCAGCTTGGCTGTGTCCAGGTGGGTCAGCGGATTGTTGTCCATGAAAGCGGTGAATTTCGCTGCTGCCAGGTAATGGCGGAACCGCTCGGTGATAGCCCACACCAGCGCCAGGAGCTCAAGCTTGAAAGAGCTGTAGTTCTCAGGGTTCCTTTCAGTCGGTCGGAGCTTTCGGCTAGCATAAGCAATCACTTTTTCCTTCCCGTCTTGGACCTGGGATAGGACTGCCCCCAAGCCCACATTGCTGGCATCGGTGTAGAGGATGAATGGGTGGCTGTAATCAGGGTACGCTAGGATCTCCTCTCCGGTCAAGGCCGCTTTCAGCTGGCGGAAGGATTCCTCATGCCGGTCTTCCCACACCAGTGGGGCTCCGAGGGGTCTACCACCTTTGGTCTGTCCCACGAGGAGGTCTTGCATGGGGGCAGCCATCTTCGTGTACCCCTTGATGAAGCGACGGTAGTACCCCACCAGACCCAGAAACTGCCTTACTTCCCTCACTGTGGTTGGCCTCGGCCAGTCTTGGATGGCAGTGATCTTCTCAGGGTCGGGAGCGACACCTTCTGCTCCCACCACATGCCCAAGGTACTGCACTGTGGGTTTCAGCAGATGGCACTTGGAGGGCTTCAAGTTCATCCCCGTATTTGGCAAGGGACGCGAACACCTCGGCTAGGTGCTCCAGGTGGGCTTCATATGTCTGTGAATACACAATCACATCATCCAGGTACAACAGGATGGTCTCGAAATTTAGATGCCCCAGACAGCATTCCATCAGCCGTTGGAAGGTTCCAGGGGCGTTGCACAGCCCAAACGGCATACTGTTGAATTCACATAGTCCCATAGGGGTGGTGAAGGCAGTTTTCTCTCAGTCTTCGGGCGCCACGGCCACTTGCCAGTACCCGCTGGTGAGGTCAAGGGTAGAGAAGTAGTTTGCGGTTCTCAGTGCGGACAAGGATTTTTCAATACGGGGCAGAGGGTAAGCATCCTTATGTGTTATCTGGTTAATCTTCCGGTAATCCACACACATCCGTATGGTGCCGTCCTTCTTCTTAACCAGTACCAACGGGGCGGCCCAGGGACTACAGCTGTCCCTGATAACCCCTGCCTCCCTCATGTTCCTCAACATGTCCTTGGCACATTGGTAGTGTGCAGGGGGAATAGGCCTGTACCTCTCTTTGATAGGGGGGTGCTCACCGGTGGGGATATGGTGTTGGACCCCTTCAATCTGCCCAAAGTCTAGGGGATGTTTGCTAAAAACTCGCTCGTACTCTCGTACCACCCGGTATACCCCTTCTTTGTCATGTGTAGGAGTATTGTCAGTGCCTACGTGTAGCTGCTGGTACCACTCGTCTAACTCCCCTTGGGGTGGGTGAGTGCTGGCAGAAGGTGGTGAGGTTGAGGGAACTGCCTCGCGAATGGTATGGGGATCCAGAGTGAGCAACTTGGCAAGTGTAGCGTACCGGGGAAGCCTGACTTCTTCCTCCCCACAGTTCAGCACCCTCACGGGCACTCTCCCTTTCTTTACGTCTACCACCCCTCGGGCGGCCATTACTATGGGCCAGTGTTCAGAGTGCATGGGTTCTATCATGGCAGGGTAGTCACGCCCCTGGGGCCCTACCGCGGCCCTACACCAAATCATTATCTTGCTCCTGGGAGGTACAATCAGAGGGGCAACATCCATCACTCTCACCCCACCAATCTCTCCTCCTGTCGAGTTCACATGTTGGCGGTACATCAGGGCTCGGATTTCACGCTGCACAGCTCTCTGTCGGCTCCCTGCTGCCGTGGCGGCCAGCTGCTGCAGTAGGGTCAGCACGTCACTCATACAGTGCTCCATCACATTAGTCCCTAGCACTACCTTCGGGTTATGATCACTGGGTTCATTCATTATCACAATCATACCCTGGTGTTGCAGTTCAGCCCCACCGTCATGGCCACCTGTTTGTACCCTACCTGGGTCAATGGGAGTCCATCGGCAGCAATCAGTGTTATACTGGCGTCTGGGGGAGCCAGTTCATCTTTTTCCCAATACCGTTGATACAGTGTGTATGGTATAGTGGTTACCTGTGATCCAGTGTCCAGGAGAGCCATCACCGGTATGCCGGCCACGGCCACGGGGATGATGGGCCGGGCCCCGATGTACCGGTCCCGCCAGTCTGGGGGGCCATGGGGTTCTACTCCTGAGGATTGGCCCGTGGCCCCAGGGGTTGCTCGTTTAACGGACACCGTCGGGAGTAGTGGCCGGGTTTTCTGCACCTGTAACAGATCGGGGGTCCATACCGTGAGTCATTGGCCCTTCTCCGCTACATCCAGGGGACGTCCTCAGGGCTGTCGGCGAGCTGCATCTTCACTGGAGCCTGGGATCTGGTTGGAGGCTGGAGTGCGGCGAGGATCTTGGCGAGGTCTCCATCCATGCGGCGGACCTGGGCAGCCAGTTCTTCCATCGTTCCACTTGGGGCTGCAGGCCCTGGAGGTGCTGTTGGGGTAGGGGTCACCACAACAGGAGCAGTCTCAACCGGCCATGGGGCTGGCTCAGGAGGTTCAGATGCAGGGGGCTGCAGAGCTTTGATGGTCCGTTCCTTTAACATGACAAAGTCTACATCAGGATGCTCTAGGGCCCACAGCTGAAGTTGTTTGCGGTCCTCTAAGGACCTCATCCCCTGCACAAACTGCTCACTTAACATCTTGTTACTGTCCGCACTGTTGATGGTGTCCACCCGCTTCAGTGTGCGGAGTGCGGTTTGCAGGCGCAAGGCATAGTCCCGAATGCTTTCTGCGGGCCGTTGCCAGCATTGATAGAACTGCATCCGCAACTCGGCTCCAGTACGGGTCTCAAAGGCAGTCTGTAGCTTTTCAAAGATGGTGGCTACAGAGGACCGGTCCCCCTCGGCCCAGGTCTCCACCTCCTGCTCAGCTGCACCGGTTAACTGCCCCAGCACTAGCGCTGCACGTTGCTTATCAGTCAGGGGGTACAGTTCCAATAGCGGACCAAGCTTCTTCCGGAAAACCTGCAAGGCATCAGGTTTCCCATCATACTGCGGTAGCCAGGCAGCTCCGGGCACATAGGGCAAGGAGAACGGCATCACCTGAGCAAGAGCTGGGGCCGCGGCACCCCCGGCCAGCGCGACTGAGACCTGGGCAGGGCCATTCCCATCCGCGGGCACCGCTGCGGCTGCGACCGCCGCTCCTCCAGCGGCTCTGTCGGGCGCAGACATCTTGTTTCCATCCCCCTTAGTTCCTTTCCGGCTCCTCCTCTACAGGGGCGGGGTTTAGGCCTTTGCACCTCCACTACTCGAGGAGACGCTCGAGCGGGAATTTTTCGCGCCCAAGATGGCGGCTTCTCCAAGATTTCGGCCGGACACCTCCGGCGGTCACAAGGCACACCTCTACCAGGCGGCAGAGCGGTAAGATCCTGTTCGTGTCGCCATGTTGTCGCGGGCGGAGGAGGTGCGCTGCGCTCACCCACTGCTCGGGTCCGGCACGGCTACTGCTGCTGCTCCTCGGTGGTGGCTCGAGCGGTGGGCCGGATCCCGGGGCCTCGAGCGGCGCTCCTCGCCCGTGAGTGAAAAGGGGGAGTTTTGATTGTGGGGATTGGATATTGTCCGTGACGCCACCCACGGTTGTGGTGAGGTTGTGACACCACCGCTGCTCTGGACGGGGATCCCGGGAGCGATGACAGGGAGCAGCTTGGATGTTAGTTCTCCCATCCGTGGGTAGGGGGTTGGTTGTCCCGGGGCCCGGTGATGGGGTAGGGGATGATGGCAGTGAGGTGCAGGGTCGCGGGGGCAGCGCTGTGCCGCACGGCACGGTGGTACTCACTCAGCCAATGATGAGGACACAGTTTTTGGTAAAACACACGGCTGGATGGACGGGTCCCACAGACGGCTGCGGTGTTGTTTCTCCCGGCAGGTTGATGGTGACTGCCTTTCCCTGCACCTACGTAGTGTAACGGTTCCAATGGGTTCCCACTGGTAACCCGCTCCCCGGCTTGGATATGGGCCGGAGGAGCCCCTTTTGCCCGCAGGCTCTGGCCCTGGAAACCGGTAGCCTTGGCGGTGGCTGTGTCTCCCTCACACAGTTGGACTGTTGCCTTCTGTCGGGACTTGGCTGCTGGGAAACCCAGGAGGTTCCCTTCGCTAACGGATTTGACAAATTCACGGCGACTCCTAGCCTTGTCAGGGTCCGCAAACCCCTGCCAGATGGTGCTGACTTCTCTTTGTGTACCGGTCCGGTACCGCCGGGCAACCGCCCGTCTACGGTCCTTGTGGTAAACTCCGATAGGCCACTCCTGCAGACGGTCACCACCGTCTGCCAACCTTGCTGATCTGTCCGGGCCACACACCCGGACCAACTTCAGTCTGCTCTACTGCCACTTCACTCTTCTCACTTTCTCCTCCAAACTCTATCTGAACTGTTTTCCCGCCTCCAGGACTGTGAACTCCTCGGTGGGCGGAGACCAACCGCCTGGCTCCACACCCTGGTGTGGACATCAGCCCCTGGAGGAAGGCAACAAGGGTTTTTGTCTGACTTTGGTGTGCCTGACCGGGAGTGTGGGGTGTGTTGGTGTTGTTCTCTGTGGCTCCTGGCTTGTCCAGGGCGCCACACATGTATGTGTGAATATGTGCCTGTGTCTGTCTCCGTGTACCTGTCTGCATGTGTGTACATTTTTCTGCGTGTGTGCGTGTCTGCCTATGTGTACATGTGCTTGTCTGTGTGTCTGTCAGCATGTCTGTACATTTGGGTCTATGTGTGTAAGCGTACATTTGTGTATTTTTGTGTCTACATATGTGTGCCTGTCCTCATGTCTGGGTGCATATCTTTGTGTGTTCGTGTCTGTGTGTTTACATATGTATGAGTGTGTGCTTGTCTGCATGAGTGTTTATGTCTGTTTGCATTTGTATGCATGTGTCTGTGTGTATTTGTATGCATGTGTCTATGTGCCTGTCTGGGTATGTCTGTGTTCATGTGTCTGACTGTCTTCGTATATCTGTGTGTCTACGTATGTAAGCATGTGTGCGTGTATGTGTGTCTACATACGTTTGCATGTCAGTGCATCTGCGTGTGCTCATCTGCATGCATGTTTCAGTGTGTGCCTGTCTGCATGTGTATGCATATATGTGGGCACACATCACATCTTTTAACATTACTGCTATGCGCCGCGCTCTGATGTCATCACGCGACCTTGGCTGGGTGGGGTGGCCATTTGACCGCGCCGGATATGAAGCCGCATGAGGAGGACGGGGAGCACAGAGAAGTGAGAAGAATCTTTTTGTTCCTCCCTTTGTGAATGGACAGAGTAGTGGATATAAGAGCCCAGGATGGTCCAGTTTAAGGGCCTGGGATGGAGGAACATAGGCGCCTGGGATGGGAGACATTTTTAAATAAAGGGTGCTAGGAAGGGAAATATTATTAAATACAGGGGGCCAGACATTATTGGTTTATGGTGGCAAATACTGGAGATGATTACTGTAGGGGCAAATTAGGGGACATTATTACTGCCATAATATAATTTAATGTTGAGGATACTATTGTCCATGGGGGGGGACAAAAGTCTGAAGTAGTGTAGATATTGGTGAAAAACTGGGGAATGTGCTCTGAGTGTGATCGGCTATAGTTGACTGTGTTATTTTCTGAAGAGTTGAGTCATGGCAGGAAGAAATAATAGCAGTCAGTGCCGAATGAGGAGGAAAAGCGAAGATGAATAACCTCAGCTAGAGATGTCACTGGTAATTCAGTGTATTACGTGTACACACACCCTATATACTATATACAGAGCTCCCGTGTATAATGTCAATGCTGATCACTGTATTGACTGTACTCAATATACACTGGGTGCAGAATTATTAGGCAAGTTGTGTTTTAGCAGATTTTTTTTATTATTGATCAACAACTATGTTCTCAATCAACCCAAAAGACTCATAAATATCAAAGTTTAATATTTTTAGAAGTTGGAGTGTTTTTTTTTTTAGATTTGGCTATCTTAGGAGGATATCTGTTTGTGCAGGTAACTATTACTGTGCAGAATTATTAGGCAACTTAATAAAAACCAAATATATTCCTATCTCAACCAATATAACTACACAAAATTTAGAAGTAAACATTTCTGACATGCAAAAACAAAACCCAAATAAATTTGTGACCAATTTAGCGACCTTTCGTTATGATGACACTCAACAGCCTACCATCCATAGATTCTGTCAGTTGCTTGATCTGTTTACGATCAACATTGCGTGCAGCAGCCACCACAGCCTCCCAGACACTGTTATGAGAGGTGTACTTTTATTTCTCCCTGTAGATCTCACATTTTAGGAGGGACCACAGGTTCTCTATGGGGTTCAGATCAGGTGAACAAGGGGGCCATGTCATTATTTTTTTCATCTTTTAGACCTTTACTGGCCAGCCACACTGTGGAGTAGTTGGATGCATGTGATGGAGCATTGTCCTACATGAAAATCATGTTTTTTTGAACGATACAGATTTCTTCCTGTACCACTGCTTGAAGAAGTTGTCTTCCAGAAACTGGCAGTAGGTCTGTGAGTTGAGCTTCATTCCATCCTCAACCCGAAAAGGTCGCATAAGTTCATCTTTAATGATACCAGCCCATACCAGTACCTCACCTCCACCTTGCTGGCGTCTGAGTCGGAGTGGAGCTCTCTGCCCTTTACTGGTCAACCTCTGGCCCATCCATCTGGCCCATCAAAAGTCACTCTCATTTCATCAGTCCATAAAACCTTTGAAAAATCACTCTTAAGATATTTCTTGGCCCAGTCTTGATATTTGATCTTATGTTTCTTGTTCAAAGGTAGTCGTTTTTCAGCCTTCCTTACTTTGGCCATGTCCCCGAGTATGGCACACCTTGTGCTTTTTGATACTCCAGTAACGTTGCAGCTCTGAAATATGGCCAAACTGGTGGCAAATGGCATCTTGGCAGCTTCACGGTTGATTTTCCTCAATTCATGGGCAGTTATTTGCGCCTTTTTTGCCCAACACGCTTCTTGCGACCCTGTTGGCTATTTGTAATGAAACACTTGATTGTTCGGTGATCACGCTTCAAAAGTTTGGCAATTTCAAGACTGCTGCATCCCTCTGCAAGACATCTCACAATTTTGGTCTTTTAAGAGCCCGTCAAATTTCTCTTCTGACCCATTTTGCAAAAGAAAAGGAAGTTGCCTAATAAGTATGCACCCCTTATATGGGGTGTTGATGTCATTACAACACACCCCTCCTCATTATAGAGATGCACACCTCCTGATTTACTTAATTGGTAGTTGACTCTCAAGCCTATACAGCTTGGAGTAGGACAACATGTATAAAAAGTATCATGTGATCAAAATACTCATTTGCCTAATAAGTCTGCACAGAGTGTATAGAAATCCTGTCTATAATGTCTCCGGTGTTCACTGTATTACTAGTACACTGACACAATATACAAAGCGCCTGTGTATAATGTCACTGGTGATCACTGTATTACCTGCACTCTATACACATACACTATATACAGAGCTCCTGTGTATGCCGTCACTGATAAGTCAGTGTATTACAAGTACACACACACACACACACACACACACACACACTATACTTTATATACAGAGCTCCTGTGTATAATGTCACCACTGATCACTGTATTACCTACAGTGCTGGCCAAAAGTATTGGCACCCCTGCAATTCTGCCAGATAATACTCAGTTTCTTCCTGAAAATGATTGCAATCACAAATTCTTTGGTATTATTATCTTCATTTAATTTGTCTTCAATGAAAAGACAAAAAAAAATTGTCATAAAGCCAAATTGGATATAATTCCACACCAAACATAAAAAAGGGGGTGGACAAAAGTATTGGCACTGTTAGAAAAATCATGTGATGCTTCTCTAATTTGTGTAATTAACAGCACCTGTAACTTACCTGTGGCACCTAACAGGTGTTGGCAATAACTAAATCACACTTGCAGCCAGTTGACATGGATTAAAGTTGACTCAACCTCTGTCCTGTGTCCTTGTGTGTACCACATTGAGCATGGAGAAAAGAAAGACCAAAGAACTGTCTGAGGACTTGAGAATCCAAATTTTGAAGAAGAATGAGCAATCTCAAGGCTACAAGTCCATCTCCAAAGACCTGAAAGTTCCCGTGTCTACGGTGCGCAGTGTCATCAAGAAGTTGTTTTTTTTTTTAAACATATTTGATTTGATGTCAGCAAGCACATATCATCAACAAGAGAACATGTTGTTACATTCCATATAATTTCTCCGGATCGTGCAATGCTTCTGTTACATCATTTTCTTTTTCATTGTCACAACAATTTCATCTCCATAGAATTATCTTAACAATAATTTACTTTAACTTAACAAACTAACATATTTGTTCAATTCAGTTGGTCCTTTGGATGCTCCCTACCTTCAGTGTCCCTAGTGTCCCTGCAATGTCTTCCACACAATACCAAGATGTGTGTTCAAATGCTTTAATTAACTGGGTGATTTCTGTCTGTGTGAAGCTTTGCTCAATAAATGTTCTCCACTTTTTGAAGAATCTTTTAGTGGACTTCTCCTTATGTTTCTCCGAATCCAGTTTGTCGTACATCATTATTGTTTTTAGGGTATCAACTATTTCTGTATTTCTCGGTTGTCTGTCTTATCAGCCAATTCCTAAGTAGGCATTTCTTGACTACAAGCAATACTACGTGTATTACACCTGGAATGTGAGCACTTGCTCTGTCAGTTTCTATAGGGGCTTCTATACAGTGAAACAAACAGGCCTGAGGGGTGACGGGTATAACTACTTTCCAAATCCTCAATATGTACGCCACCGCTTCCTCCCATACCCCCCTCACCTGTGGGCATTCCCATAGTTCCCAACAGTTTTGCTTTATGGAGTCCACATTTAGGGCATTGGTCCAAGAAATGCACTGGTGAGCTGCTATGTGGTATATTAAAGGCATATACTGCGTTGTGTACTAGCTTAAATTGCATCTCCCTCCATTGTTCGTTTATCATTACTTTCTTAACAGATTCCAACCCCCTTAAAATTTTATCATATATGTCCGGATCACCCAGAGCATTCTCCCAGGTTTTAAATATTTGCTCTTTCCAGGGGCCCTGTACTTGATCTCTCAATCGTTGCTACATGATCGAAAGGGATTCATGTCCCGCTCCCTGACCAATCAATACATCAAAACTCCCCTTCTTCTCAGCCTTCCCGCCCTCTTTTACCACTGATGTGTAATGTGTTGTTATTTGTAAATATTGTAGGTAATGGTGATTTTCCATGTTAAATTTTTACGATACCTCTGCCCAGCTCAGAACTCTCCCCTCCTCTGTTTTCAGTAAATCACCCAACCTCCGTATCCCCCTCTGCTTCCATCCTTGAAATAATTTGTTTTGAGACCCTTGAATAAAATTTGGATCCTCCCACAACGGGGTAAATTTTGAAAGACAATAAGGGATTCTATACAGTTTTCTCAGTGCTTTCCAGGCCCCCACCGTGTCCTTTATTAAACAGCTCTGTTTCACGTACGTTGGTATTTTATCTAGCTTCATATGTAATACCGCTACCAAGTTAAAAGGGCTTGTTAGCTCCCTCTCCAGCTGAACGTTAGAAAAGAAGGTTGTCCCATTGATCCTGTCTTTTATATGTCTGGCAAGTTCAGCTAAGTTGTACAATCTAATCATGGGCATTTGTACCCCTCCATCTTTTTTCTGTAGACACAGCTTTGAGTAGGATACTCTTGGTCTCTTTCCCTGCCATAAAAATTTTACAAACGCTTTTTGCAACTTGTTGATATCGGTGTGTTTCATCAGTAAGGGAATAGTTTGTAGAGGATAGAGCAAGCGGGAGAAGCTGATCATCTTTATCAGATGTGCTCTGCCAAACAGGGACAGGGAAAGATTTTTCCACCTGTCTAGCTCTTTAGTTATTTTTTCAATTAGGTGTGGATAGTTAAGTCTATATAATGACATTGAGTCTCTGCCTATTTTAATTCCTAAATAAGTGATGCAATGGGGGGCTATGGCTACTTCTATTCCCTCACCTTGCCTATTTCCCAGGGGTGTCAAATATAGAATCTGACTTTTACTGATATTTATCCTGTAGCCTGAAAAGGAGCCAAAGTACGCCAGTTTGTCTATTACGTTCTTCAGATAGTTGTCTGGGTCTGACATAAATAAAAGCATATTGTCTGCAAAGCAGGTTAGTTTTATCTCACTATTCCCCACCTTGATTCCTGAGAAATCTTCTGATTTTATTAAGTATTGGGCTAGTGGTTCAAGGGCCAAGTCAAACAGAAGAGGGGACAGGGGGCACCCCTGCCTAGTCCCCTTCTGTAGCTGAAAAGATTTTGACAGAAAGCCCATTGTGGAAATTCTAGCTTCAGGCGTAGCGTAAAGTGCCTCCATATAGTTCCGAAAAGTACCCATTATGAAAAATGTATCTAATACTAGCCCTAACCAATGCCAATTTACATTGTCAAAGGCCTTTTCCGCGTCTAAGGCCAACAACGCAGGGTTCCTCTTTATCAGGCCCGGTCTTTTTGTTCCATCTAGTACCGCCAACACTGTGCGAATGTTGAATACTGCTGACCTATTTCTAACGAACTCCACTTGATGTGGTCCCACTATCAATGGGAGGACCAATGCTAGCCAGTCTGCCAGGATTTTAGACATTATTTTAATGTCTTTATCAGCGATATGGGCCTGTATGATGAAGGGTCCGAGGGTTTTTTTCCTTGTTTGTGTATTACCTTTATATACGCCATATGGCCAGACTGTAGTAGAATTTTATTTTGGAGAGTGTAGTTGAAAACTTTTACTAAAGTGGGCATAACATCTTCCTGTAGTATTTTATAAAATTCCCCCGTCATTCCATTGGGGCCTGGGGCCTTGTTATTTTTAAGGTTTTTCACAACTGTTCTCACTTCCTCCTAGTTTATTGGGTCATTTAACATTTCCCTGTCCGATTCCGTAATTGTAGGTAATGACAGATTGTTTAGGAAGTTGCCTACTTCTGTGTCATTTGATGGCTCTTGTTCATACAATTTTTTGTAGAATTCTCCAAATATGTCATTGACTTTCTTTGGGTCATTGTGGCTAGCCCCAGATGGGTCCCTCAAATGAGTTATGGATGTTAAAGGAGTCATTCCCTTTGCCATTCGTGCCAGAAGCGAACCTGCCTTGTTCCCGAATCTAAAATAATGTGATGCAATTCTCTGGCCCCTCATCCTCTCTGCCCTGTCCACACACAAGTCAAATTTTCTGCTTTCTCTTTTATCCACTTGTTCCTATTACCAATAGATGGATTATTAATGTAGTTTGTGTATGCTTCTCTCTTCTTCCGATTTGGTAAGACCATTCCTTATCAGAGAGGAATATTTTATTTTTAATTCCTCAGTGTATATAAATCTGCCTATAATACACACAGAGACAGGTTCCCTTGATTGGGGATCTTAAATGTGATTAACCATTTGTGTATATACTTCAGCTGGATGGAGCGCTTGTTGGCATTTTTGTCCATTAGAAATTAAACCAGCTGAGGCAGTCCGTGTTGTGTAGGATCTCAATATCCCTATATTTTGGTCTGGTTAATCGTCTAATTACTGTGACGACTGTGAACCTTGGTTTTAACTCATCTATGAACTACAGTTCATTTTTATATATGGAATAGTAAAAGTTATGTTTTATGTCTGATTATTCTATTGGCTCAGCTATTGGTCCAGCTACTTATATTTATTTGAAAAAACACTTCTCAAAACATTCCCTCTTTCACCAATTTATTGAAAAGAACAATCAAATCCGGGTCCGGCGTAATCCAATAAGGGTGTCCCACGACGATCCATACCATAGTCAATGTCCCCATTGGCTGGAAGAATAGTGCAGTGACCTGAGCTAACATCAGTAGGTCAGCCCAGGTCACTGCAGGGCATGATGAGCGCTGCTGTCAGGAGGTATATGAGATCATTACCTGCAGTGACGATCTCCTGCCTCCTGACGTCAGCTCGGTCACTGACTTCTATGCCCGCCGCGTTCACAACGAAGAATCGCGGGAGCCCGTGACATCACCGCTAGTGACAGTCTAGGGCCGCCCACGAGACTTGATGTGAGAACGTGGCGGGCATAGAAGGTAGTGACAGCGATGACGTCAGGAGGCAGGAGATCGTCACAGCAGGTAATGATCTCATATACCTCCTGACAGCAGCATTGGTCATCCCCACGGCTGCCCACACTGCATGTGAGAAGCTGCTGATACTGCAGAGGGGGGAAGGGCCGGGGGCAAACACTGACACACTGCAGTGCAGGCAGCTGCGGGGATGGTGCGGGACACAGACTGATGCATAGACACAGATGACACATGCTGACACAGGCAGCGCGCACGGGGGGGAGACAGTTCCCACGAGGCATAGAGGAGAGCACACGGGGGAGGGGGGAGACAGTTCACATGGCGTCTGGCAGTAAACATGATAAAGCACTGGGGATACAGCGCTGACAGTGTATCTGAAAGCAAGTGGGCAACTTTGTTGATCCTTGCCTTATTGAAGTGGACACTGAATCGGCTGGAATTCAGGGCCCATGTAGTTGGGCACAGGAGGCGGGGGAGTGAGACTACGAGTGTGTGGGAGGGGGCGGGTACTCATCGCACTGTAGCTGCCCACTAAGCAGCAGGACGGCAACATGCTGTTCCCAGATTTGCATGTCAACATGGCTCTGCCCATGTTGACATGAAATGACCGGAAGCAGCAAAATCGCGGCAGGAGCGGTCACATGACCACTCTGAGCCCGGGGAGAGGGGCTGACAGCAGGGCAGGTAAGTGGTCACTATCTACTTACCTGCCCCAATGTAGCCCAATAGGGAAATAATAAAAAAACAAAACAAAATAAGCCGGATAACCCCTTTAAAACCCTGTCACACACACACAGATAAATCTGCGGCAGATCTCTGGTTGTAGTAAAATTGTGGACAATCAGTGCCAGGTTTGTGGCTGTGTACAAATGGAACAATATGTCCATGATTTCACTGCAACCAGAGATCTGCCAAAGATTTATCTCTGTGTGTGACAAGGCCTTTAGTTGCATACCTAATTAAACATGCGCAACTCATGTGTTAAGGGATGAATAAGTGGACGTGATGTTGACATTGGTGCATGCACGCCATCGCCGTGTGACAGTCTTTCTGCGGAAGTACTCCAAACCTCATCTCTTCCTAGGTTCCTGGTTAAATTTGTAAGGGGATGGAATACACCACTGTTGAAGCCAGAACAGTCCGAGCAAGTTGTGAACTCGATGGGAGATAATGCTTCTAGTCTGTTTATTAGCACCACCTTGTCTTCCACATGGTCCAGTCTCACTAGCCAAGAGGCTGGAAGAAATAATCCTCAACCTGATCCTTCCTGCCATGACAAGTCCCAGGAGACAAGTCAACCCACACTTGAACTCCCTAAAGAGCGCTTTACCTTTTCATTAATGGCTTCTTTTAGCCTCTCATTGTGCATATTTCAAGAGGAACATGAGGAGGTCGTGTGCAGTGATTCACAAATATTTGAGAAGTGGTCAGAAGAAGCCAACGGTGGGAAATGGCAATTACTGTTTAAAGAGATGGATGATGATAATGATGATGTTACCATCAGGTCAGTTTAAGAGCGTAACTCAGGAGGAGGATAAGATTGAGAAACTGGAAGACGAGGTGGTGGATGATGAAGCCATTGACCCAACCTGGCAAGGTGGCATGCATAGTAGTGAGCACAGCAGCACAGAGTGGGAGGTATCCGTAGCACCGCAACAAGCAAGTAGAGTCAGTGGGTTGACCAGAGGGAGAAAGCCCCAGAGCACCCCCACATGCCAGATCATAGGCAAAGGGTTCAGTTTTCCACAGTCTGGTTATTATTTGCTAAAAGTCCTGAAGATAAAAGGAAAATTATTTGCAGCATGTGCAGTTTCCAGCAGAGGCAAGAGCACTAACAACCTGAGTACCACCAGCATGCTCAAGCACATGCCAGTCAATCACCCCACTAGGTGGTCAGAAGGCCTGAGTAGAAAATCAGTGTCTGAAGGGTCTGAAGGGGAAACCACTGCCACTTCCCCTGGGCTATGTGCTTCACAATCCACTGTCCATGGACCAGGTGCGGATGCCTGCTCCCTTTAACCTGTTTTTGCACATACACAACTAACTACAGCAAACACGTCCACTTTCATGTTCCAGTACAGCGTTCAGTTGTCCCTACACCAGACTTTGCAATGGAAGCGGAAATAGTCAGCCACCCACCCACAGACCCAAACACTAAACGGCCACTTTATCAAACTTCTTGCCTAAGTTTTTCATTTTCGGCTTGTGGAGACTGACACTTCACGTTGGCAAGGCTTAGTGAGCAGCAGAATGCAGTAATTCCTTACCAGCTCCAACATGCCTGTTGTACTTCCAATCAGCCTCCGCACATAACAACTGTGGAGGGGGATGGATATCTGACATCTCTGAGGGTCTCCAAAACTTTGCGGACTCCAAGATAGTGAGCGATGATGGTGCCATAGTCAGCTTAACCATCCCGCTGCTGTGTCTACTGAAATGCTCAGGGCTCACTCTGAAAGAGGAAGCTTTGCATGCTAAGCAGGTGGCTATGGAGCAAGAATCTACACTCGATGATACTAACCAGCTCAGTATCAGCCCATCTTCTCAGCCCAGATTGGGTGATCAGGAGGAGAATGCTGAAGAGCAGGAACAGGAGTTGCTTGTCTGTGCTACAGAGGGGACAACCAACACCAGCTTCTTGCCTCTTCAGCGTGGATGGCTTGAAGAGGAGGAGCACGTGGAGGAGAGGCAGGAGGAGGAGATGATGGATAGTCTTTGTCCTGGTGGGGCCTCTGATAGGTTGCCTCTTGGTAGTTTGGCACACATGGCAGAGTTCATGTCCTACAGCCTTTCCCAAAACCCTCGTGCTATACGCATTTTGACCACCACCAATTACTGGTTGTGCACCTTTCTCGACCCACGGTACATGGAGAAGTTTCCATCTCTCCTTCCAGTGTCAGAAAGGGCTAATAAAATGCAACAATACCAGAATGCCATTGTTGAATAGTGGCTCAAAAAACTCCCCTCAGACAATGCTGACGGCAGAACTACCACTTCTTTGGAAAAGCAAGGGTTAGAGAGGAGTGACATGTACACCTGGTGCAACACAGGCAGTGGCAAAATGTCCAAGACCTGGGTCAGTTTCAGCAAACTTACCGTATCTAATTCCTGGTGTGCACATGTTTACATGCAGAGCTTTTTTTCCTTCTCCTTATATAGTTTCAGCAAACTGTCCAAGCACCAATCGATGGCTGTGGATGGTAATCAGTGCCATATAAGTATTGGTTGTCCAAGCTGGACACGAGGCACGAAATTTCCTTCTACGCCTTGGAGGTTCTGGCCTACGCTGCCATTAGCGTCTTGTCTCAGCGGGTTTTTAGTGCTGCCGGGGCCATCATAACAGATAGGCGGAGTCACCTGTCACAGGAAAATGTTGACAGGCTGACGCATAAAATGAACATAACATAAAATTTCCACAGACTGTCACCCCATCATATGACACCAATCAAACCTAAAGTCACCCAAAATGTTCCGTTTTGTAAGTTGTATTAATATGCATCTCTTCCCATCCAAACAAGGGTATATTTATAAAAAAAAATCTACATTCTTGTTTTTGGGTTCCCGGCGGCTTTTTTGGCCAGCAGAGGGCAGTGTTCCCTTGCTAGCGCTGCAGGACTAGTCTAAACGTACAGGCTGTTGGAACTGCTTATCTACACAGGGATGAATGGCCATGATACAGGCTATTGTTTTTCATACCTTATTCCTAAAAGGACCACGGGGGAACACTATTCTCCTTAAGGAGACTTTGCAAGCCAGTCTGGCTGCCAGTAAGGGGACTTATAGCTGCAATGCCCCTCTGGGAAATATTCAAATTGTCTCTCCAGGAAAGGAGACAAACTCTAGCGCAGCGCCACCGTGTTGGATCGCTACTTCCTAAAAGGACAACATTTATATTTGTTGCTTCTGAGCTAAATTTGACTGACACAGGTTACACTCGTTCCCAACAAGCCACAATAGAGGCCAATGCTTCCAATAACTTCTTTCTAAAATGAGAAAATTTGATTCTGTGGCTTCTGAGTTAAATTTTACTGACACTGGACTGGGCGCTGGGAGGCATAACAATAAGAAAATTGAGTTTTTATTAAATATACCAAGTATACAAACTCAAGTTGTGGATTCTGTGTATCCTAAAACATCTTTGAAAGTGGCATGCAAAACAAAACCAATTAATAAAAGTTAAGAATATGTTACTGGTATAAAACAAAGATCATGTAGTACAGATAAGTCTAAAATATCCAATGCTGCACCACAACATGACTGAAGGTCCTCCCAAATGTATTAGTCATGACCCTCCCAAAATTAATTAATTTAATCACTTTTCTACCTCTCTAAATTCCTCAACATTTTACAGATATGATCTTCACTGTCCCAATAGGGGCTCAAAATATAAATTCCCTATCAGTATGTCTTTGCAGGAGAACATATAAACGATTTGCAGATGTTATCTTTGGTGAGATTGGAATCCAGGACCCCAGCACTGCAAGACTGCATTAATGACCAGTCACTGTACTGCCCAACCAAAAATATGAGAGAGGGCTGCTTCATGGCCCTCCCCAAATTATGGTTGAGGGCCACATGATGACCTTGTGGTTGTAGAGGATGAGGAGGAGGATGCGCCTAAAAAATAAGATCCACAGATGCCATCTTGTGCACTCTGTGTCCAGAGACTGCAGTGCAAACCAAAAATTATGATTTAGGACTGTATGATGACTCTGGATATGGTAGAGATTTCCCGTTAGACCCTATTATAGCTTCTCATACAGCCAGATCAGATCTCATACTTTACACTGACGAGAGGTAATCACCCCAAAACACTGACAGCAAATTGAGGTTCTGATCTGTCATAAATCCTAAGCCATATGACAAGGCTCGTTGGAGAGTCACTTTTGACTTTTAGGATTGCTACATCCAATTGCTGGCACTAGAACAGAGGTCTCAAACACGCGGCCCGTGGGCTGCATGCAACCCCTGAGGCTGCTTTTTGCGGCCCGCAGACCCCGTGATGATCGCAGCTCTATGCCGGGAGCTGGCGCCGGCAGGCAGGGATTTACTACAGTTGAATCATTTGCGGTGCCGCGCAGTGGAGCTCTGAGCGCTATACCAATGGATGACACAGCCAATCAGATGTGTGGCGCCCTGGAAAAGCCAGGACGTCACAGGTACTGCAACAATACACGCCACACCCCGGTTAGGAACACCAGAGTCAGACACAAAATCCTTGTTGCCTCCCTCCAGGGGCTGATGTCCACATCCGGTGCGGTGGAGCCAGGCAGTTGGCCCCACCCACTGAGGAGTTCACAGTCCTGGAGGTGGGAAAGGAAGTCAGATCAGTGCAGTAGGGAAAGTGAGAGGAGTAAAGTGGAAAAGGAGCAGGGTACGTGGCCCAGGCACCTACGAGCAAGGTTGGCAGACGGTGGTGACCGTCTACAGGCGAGGCCGATTGACGCACAACCGTAAGGACCGGGGTCGGGCGGTGGCCCGCCGGTACCGAACGGGGAGCGAAGAGAAGCCAGCACCATTCGGCAGGGCCTACGGACCCCGACCAGGCTTGGAGTCGCCGTTAAACCGGTCAAATCCGTCAGCGACGGGAACCTCCGGGGTTTCCCAGCAGTAAAGACCCGACTGAAGGCAACCGCTCAACCGTGAAGGGAAATACAGCTACCGCCACAGCTAGAGTTCCCAGGGCCAGCGCCTGCGGGCAAAAAGGGGCTCCTCTGGCAAACACACCGCTGGGGAGCGGGCTACCGGTGGGAAGCCATCGGAGCCGAAAACACACTGAAGGTGCAGGGAGAGATAGTCACCGCCAACCTACCGGGAGTGACCACCGCAGCCGTCTGTGGGACTCGTCCATCCAGCCGTTTGTTTTACCAGAGACTCCGTGTACGTTACAGCCAAGCCCCGCAATCCACCTCCCAGTCACCATCACCGGGACCACCAAATCCCCCTACGCACGGAGGGAAGAGAAACATCTCAGCTGCTCCCTGTCATCGCTCCCTGGATCCCCGTCCAGAGCAGCGGTGGTGTCCCAACCTCACCACAAACCGTGGGTGGCGTCACGGACTACATCCCCAAACCACCCCTTTCACTCACGGGCGAGGAGCGCTGCTCGAGTCCCCGGGATCCGGCCCACCGCTCGAGCCACCAAGCAGCAAGGAAGCAGCAGCGCCGGACCCGAGCAGTGGGTGAGCGCAGCGCCCTCCCCGCCCGTGACAGATGCAAGGAGGTGATGTCGCTGTATGACGTCACCTCCTTGCATCTGATTGGCCGGCGGTAGCCATTGGCATAGCGCTCAAAGCTCCTCTGCGTGGCACCACAAATGATTCAACTGTAGTAAAACCCTGCCTCCCGGTGGCGGCATAGAGCTGCGATTGTCACGGGGTCTGCGGCCGCAAAAAGCAGGTATGTGCCCACGATCAGGACCCGCTGTGTACTGGACGTGGCGGGTCCTGACTGCGGGACTGTGAGTCTCCTCCGCTGGAGAATACAGGAGACCGCAGCTGCTCGTGCTCACAATCTGGGTTCGGGCTGCTGCGGTCTCCTCGCTCTATTCTCAGTACGGAGGACACTTGCGACTTTGAAAGCTGCACCGAAGGTCAGTATTTACTGCAGCCGCACACGAACAGTGGATGGGATTTTGAGAAATCCCATCCACTCTGCTTGTACTGTACAACCCAGCGCTCTGGACGCAGCTGAAACATGCTGCCTCCAAAACGCTGCAAACAATGATCTGCACGCAGCCCTGAGGGAACGGAGGAAATGTGAGAATTTTATTTTTTTTTTTACATTTGTAAAGAGCTGCAAGAATGAGGGCACAAGGATGGGCAGAATACTACAGGGCACAAGGATGAGCACAATGATTTTATATATATATATATATATATATATATATATATATATATGTTGAAATAATAGAGATCCCGGTGCACCACTTGTTCCACGTGTTACCGTGCTGCTGCAATCAGTCTCCAAGCGGTGTGGATGAGATCCGGGCGCTGACTCAAAAGGCAATATCACAAACGATCCAAGGAAGAAAGAGAGTCGCACTCCACAAGGGTCTCAATGTTGTTCCATCTTTAATTCATGAAGACATACAGGTACATGCGGTAGGGGAGGTAAGGTGTGCCATACAACGCCGGACGACGGCGTGCCGTTTCGCTAATAGTTAGCTTTCACGGGTCCAGTGCAAATTGCTATGCAGTACCGCCCTCTTAAACCAAATGGTGCGGAAACTGCGTCAGCAAGTGATTAAAAGCAATACATGCAAATATACAATTAGGTGTTGCAACGAACAAATGGATATTCTGGGATATACAAAATCTCTATTAAAGGAGTATAAACATGAACATCTCCTCTTTTTTTAGGAGTACATCATATACAAGTATTCATGGATAATACATTATCAGCACATCATAAAAAACGTACCATCATAGAATATCAGTCAAGCCAAAACACACTGCGTGTCAGCTAAATTTATATAGGAAAATAATTAGAATAGCAAATCAGTCGGCAGAAGAAAAAGCAGAAAAAGAAGAAGGCAAAAAAAAGGCAAAAAAAGGGAGGGAACAAAAAGGCAAAAAAAGAAGAAATATCAATCAGAGGAAAACGGACAGATCGTTCCTATCGTTCAGACCTAGCGGTCCCATTGCGTTTAAATCTAAGGGGTACTTTGCACACTACGATATCGCAGCTGCGATGTCGGTGGGGTCAAATTAAAAGTGACGCACATCCGGCATCGCAGACGATATCGTAGTGTGTAAAGCCTAGATGATACGATTAACGAGCGCAAAAGCGTCGGAATCGTATCATCGGTGCAGCGTCGGCGTAATCCATAATTACGCTGACCCGACGGTCCGATGTTGTTCCTCGCTCCTGCGGCAGCATACATCGTTGTGTGTGAAGTCGCAGGAGCGAGGGACATCTTCTACCGGCGTCACCGCGGCTTCCGTAGAATATGCGGAAGGAAGGAGGTGGGCGGGATGTTTACATCCCACTCATCTCCGCCCCTCTGCTCAGATTGGCCGCCTGCCGTGTGACGTCGCAGTGATGCCGCACGACCCGCCCCCTTAACAAGGAGGCGGGTCGCCGGCCAGAGCGACCGTCACAGGGCAGGTGAGTGCATGTGAAGCTGGCATAGCGATAATTTTCGCTACGCCAGCTATCACAATATATCGTACCTGCGACGGGGACGGGGACTATCGCGTGCGACATCGCAGCATCGGCTTGCGATGTCGCAACGTGCAAAGCCCGCCTTAGATTAGTCTAGATTCTTTTTGCAGCAGTGAGCGGTGTGTATCACCGCCTCTGCTGCTGGGGTTCACTTTTATTAATCCTGCAAAAGACAACAGGCGAGGATTACTATTATGACACTCCTGCATATGTTTAATAAGGCGTGCTAAGCCTACTCCCGATGTTATAGACTTAGAATGTTCTCTAAACCGAACATATAGGGGTCGGATCGTTTTCCCAATATAGTAAAAATTGCAAGGGCAAAATATCACATACACTATATATGTAGATTTGCATGATATAAAGTCATTGACCCTAATGTATTCGCACCCTACTTTTATAATATCCCCTGTCTTATGAGCAGAACAAAAGGGACGATTTCCGCATCTAAAATTGCCTCTCAGTCTCTTTTGGTCTAGCCAGGTTTTTTCTTTTGTATATATAAACCTGTTATTAGCTAACAGATCACCCAGATTTTGACATCTTCTGTAAAGGTCCAGTCACACTAAACAACTTACCAGCGATCCCAACCAACAACTCAACTTATAGGGATCGCTGGTAAGTTGTTAAAGAGGTCGCTGGTGAGATGTCACACAGTCAAACCTTACAACAACGCAACAACGATCCTGAGATCCATAAACAACTCATCGTTGGTCACTGAGACCTGTCACATTGTACGATTAACAACATATAGGCGTGCATCTACGTTGCCTTCACCGCGCCCCCTCCGCTCCTATTGGTAATCGTAAGTACGTTATGACTGGGCGGTGACTTTCTCTGCTTCCAGCGATAAGGTTCTGGATTGAAGATCGCAGTAGAGTACTCAGGGCTGTTATATACAAACCGCTAGCGGGATCACTGCTGCGACGCGGTTTATGCCGTTTGTGGGCGCTCGTGCGACACACGTCATGACGTTTTTCCAGTCGTTTTTGAAGTCTGATGGGCGGTGTTGATTTTCTGTTCTGTTTAGAGGTGGGAACATGGCGGCCAGGAGGCGCTGTTCTCCCTGGGGGCCTGTTGAGGTGCATTATCTCATCAGAATGATGATTAAAAAAGCTTATTCTTGTGAGGCAGAACATGAGCATCTCATGAGCATCTGAGCTTCCCCAGCAAAGTCTATGAGTTTTCATTTTTGCTGTCTGCACACAGCTTTTTTTTTTCAGCTGCGTTTTTGAGGTGCATGTCAATTATTCCCGTGTTTTTCACTGCGCTTTTCATCCATTAAGGCTACTTTCACACTTGCGTTGAACGGTATCCGTTGCATTGCGTTGTGTAACGGATGCAACGGATGTGTTGCATATAGTGACACAACGGATGCAACGGATGCTGCAAAACAACGCAATTCGTTTTGATTTTTTTTTTTTTTTTTTCCCGGTTTTACCAGCGGCAGACTATAGTGAACGATCAGCTGATCGTTCCCTGCAGCCGGCCGCTGGGTGATCAGCTGATTGCTCCCAGTAGCCGGCCACCGGGTGATCAGCTGATCGCTCCCGCCCGCCGGGTGATCAGCTGATCGCTCCCGGCTGCCGGGTGATCAGCTGATCGCTCCCTGCAGCCGGCTGCCGGGTGATCAGCTGATCGCTCCCGGCCGCCGTGTGATCAGCTGATCGCTCCCTGCAGCCGGCTGCCGGGTGATCAGCTGATCGCTCCCGGCCGCCGGGTGATCAGCTGATCGCTCCCTGCAGCCGGCCGCCGGGTGATCAGCTGATCGCTGTCACTTGCCGGCGCCCGGGCATGCCGGCGGGCGGGCGCTCAGCTGAGCGCTGTGACTTGCCGGCGGCCGGGCATGCTGGTGGCCGGTCATTCAGCTGAGCGCTGTCGCTTGCCGACGGCCGGGCGCTCAGCTGAACGTTCGGCCACCGCGAGCCAAAATAAAGTTTGATTTAAAAAAAAAAAAAAAAAAAAAAAAAAAAGAGCATGCGCAGTGAAATCCAGAGGATTCCGCTGCTCAAAATAACGTTACATGCTGCGTTCCTCCCGCTGGGCGGAAGCAACGGAGCGTCGCCCAGCGGAAGCAACGCAGCTCCTTTTGGTACAATCCGTCAACCATACAAGTCTATGGGAAACAGCGGAATCCGTTAACGGATTCCGCTGTTTCCCAAAAGGGCGGATTGTAACGGAAGGAAAATAACGCAAGTGTGAAAGTACCCTAAGTGCAATGGGATGTTGAAAGACGCAATGAGAAACGCAAATAGCTGCGTTTTGGTGCGTTTTGGTGCGTTTCTAAGACCAAAAACGCAGCTATAAACGCAGGAGGTGGGTAGTAAAGTGACGTGTACAGGAAGAGGATTCCTTCTGTCAGTAAACGCAGAAGCGTGAATCCTCCCGGTACCGTCACCGCCGCTTACACCTCCCGTTCTGTGCATTTATGCTGCCGTGCGGTGCCATGTTTGGGCGGTTGGTGAAGGCGGCTGCGAAAACAAAAGTGAACAGTAGAAAAAAAAAAAAGTTATACTCACCTGTCTGCAGACTCCTGGTGCCATGCACGTTCCCAGATCCTCCTACTGGTACCGCCGCTCCGGGTGTGGGCAGTCTCCCCGGGTACATATGCCTGCAGGATGCAGGACCTGGCGATGGATCAACTGATGCAGTCACCTGCCGCATCAGATGATCGTAAGTCTCTGGCTGACGCCGGCGCCCAGCCGGTTATCAGCGGATGCGTCAGGAGACTTCATCCCTGATTACCGGCAGCTGCTGCAGCGATCGGACGGGATCAAACTCCCTCCCCATTGCTCCTGGAGCTGCCGGTAACTCCCTTCCCATCGCTCCAGGATCTGCCGGTAATCAGCACATAAGTGAGTATTTTATTTTTTTGGCACCGATGCATCAGCTGATTGTATAACCGGCTTTTATACAATCAGCTGATGTGTGATGTGCTTCAGCCCCTAGAACCTGACACATCATCTGATCGCTTTGCCTTCCAGCAAACCGATCAGATGATATTGGATCCGGATTGGACAGCGCGGGACACTTGACCCAGGATTACTGCGGAGGGGGGGTTCTTTATTTAAATAAAGATGGAGTCACTAATTGTGTGGTGTTTTATTTCTAATAAAAATATTTTTCGGTGTGTTGTGTTTTTTTTTTTTTTATCATTACTAGAAATTCATGGTGGCCATGTGTAATATTGGCGTGACACCATGAATTTCGGGCTTAGGGCCAGCTATACAGCTAGCCCTAACCCCATTATTACCCAGCGAGCCACCCGGCATCAGGGCAGCTGGAAGAGTTGGATACAGCGCCAGAAGATGGCGCTTCTATGAAAGCGCCATTTTCTGGGGTGGCTGCGGACTGCAATTCACAGCGGGGGTGCCCAGAAAGCATGGGCAACCTGCACTATGAATTCCAATCCCCAGCTGCCTAGTTGTACCCGGCTGGACTCAAAAATTGTGCGAAGCCCACGTCATTTTTTTTTTTTGTGGGGGGCAAAGAAATCCTGCATACAGTCCTGAAAGGAGGATGCTGAGCCTTGTAGTTCGACAGCTGCTGTCTGCTCTCCTGCATACACTATTGGATGGAGGATGCTGAGCCTTGTAGGTCTGCTCTCCCTGAAGCATACAGTCCTGGATGGAGCATGCTGAGCCTTGTAGTTCTGCATCTGCTGTCTGCTCTTCTGCATACACTATTGGATGGAGTATGCTGAGTCTTGTAGTTCTGCATCTGTCTGCTCTTCTGCATACACTATTGGAGAATGAAGAACACATTGAAGAAGGAAATGACATCAGACCTTTTTTTTTGTTCACTGATAAAAAACGCGTAAAGACGCAGTGAGCAAAAACGCACCAAAACGCAGCAAAATGCGTGCGTTTTTTGCCGGGTTTTTTAGACGCGGGTGCGTTTTTAGTGTGGTTTTTGGTGCAAAAAACGCACAAAAACACAGCGTTAAAAAAACGCAGTGTGTGAAACTAGCCTTACCATTTAGTGAACATGGTAAATATAATATCCCTCTAACAAAAAAAATGGTAGTATCACCCTTTATTTTAAAGATTTTCAATTCGTTTTTTTTGTTTTTTCACGTTTTCAAGAACACTATACAGTGGAACCTTGCTTAACGAGAACAATCCGTTCTGGGACTGTGCTTGTTAATCTAGGTACTCGTTCAGCAAAGCAAGATTCCTCATAGGAAATCATTGCAATGCTGACGATCCGTTCCACAACTTCTAAAATGTCCCATCCTGATCCCCTATTCTGTCATTCCACACATGCACAACCACACAGAAACACACACAAACACACACAAACTCACACAAACACGCATGCACATGCACATATTATATGCTCACCTTACCTTCCGTTCCGTCGCATGCCTCCTGGGTCTTGTAGTTCGCCGTGAGGACGTCGCGATGTACCCGGGAAATACAAGAACCATGATGCCGGCGGTGCAACGGAAGGTAAGGTGAGCTTAATACTGTATGTGTGTGCGTCCGTGTGTGTTTGCGCGTACATGTGTGTGTTTGTGTGGACTGCAAGTGCGGGTCAGAGTGTGGTGGATGTACAGAACCGGAAGTGTGTGCGGTGAGAATTTTGCTCGTACAACAAAGATTTCTCCTAAAGCGGGTTAAAAATTTACAGAAAGATTTGCTTGTTAAGCGAAATTCTCGTTAAGTGGGTTACTCGATTAGCGAGGTACCACTGTATGGTTAAACTTATGGTTTCCTTAAAAGGGAACCTGTCACCACTTTTTTGGGCTGAAAATAAGTTGTGGCCATCAACATCACAGAGCTGTTATATACATCATTTTAACATGCTGTATAGGAGCCCAGGCTGCTGTGAGCAAATAAAAAAAAATTTAGAGAACTAATGGTCCCGCTGTGGTGGAATAGGGTCATGGAGGCCTGTAAGTTATTCATTGCAATGCACAGTGTAGATCAAATGCTAATATATTCAAAAGAAAATAATCACATTTGAAATACAGTTTGCATATCAGAGGGAGAAGGTGGCAAAAAAGAGCTAATTACCCTTGGAACAGTCTGATATGCAAACTTGATTATACGTACATTTCTGATACCTTTGGTGCTAATTCAATGCTCCTGTGGTATAATGGGATTTTTTTCGCTTTGCATATATTAGCATTTCCTCAACACCCTCTTTGCCAAAAAACATGCTGTGTAATCACGTTTGTAGGATTGACCATTGATTATACGTACATTTCTGATACCTTTGGTGCTAATTCAATGCTCCTGTGGTATAATGGGATTTTTTTCGCTTTGCATATATTAGCATTTCCTCAACACCCTCTTTGCCAAAAAACATGCTGTGTAATCACGTTTGTAGGATTGACCATTGACTTGGCTATCCTTGTTATCTCAGTGCATATCAGAGTGACAGTAGAAGCCTTGTGCACAAGCCTATCTTCTATTTAAATTAAATCAAAGAATTTTGCTGATTGGGCATTGCTTTTTGTGCCTAGTTTTTTCAATGAATGCAGCATACTTTGAGGCAAGGGGTCACCATGTGTCTGGTACCCCATGAGAAAAGGTTTGTAAAACATACTTCAGAAAAAGGGGTTTACCCGCACAAACAAATCTAACGATGTGTCTGCGGGGTCACGTCACAAGTGACGCACATTCGTCGTCGTTAGTGTTGTTGTATGGTGTGACAGCTATGTGCGATTGCGATTAAACGTGAAACCGTTCCTCGCTTGCACATCGTTGAAAAGCTAAAAATTGAACGTCGGGTTGATCAATGTTCCCGAGTCTGCACACATCGCAGTGTGTGACACCCCGGGAACATTGAACGACAGCATACCTCAGTACAGCTCATACCGCAGTACAGTACGAAATCGTATGTGGAATTGTATGGTGTACAGCAGGCTTAAGCCATGGAGGCCTGGAGTTATCCGCTCAATAGAAGTTTTCTCCTATGTACCACCACCGCAACCTGCTCCACCTTCTCCAGGTACGCCATCTCCTGGGGATCCCCCACCTCCACCTGCTGCACCATCTCCTGCTGAGGCACCCTCTCCTTTTCCTACACCATATCCTGCTGCAACCCCATCTCCACATTCTACCCCATCGCCACCTTCTACCCTGTCTACTCCGAATACCAATTCTCCAGATATGGCCTTCTCCCCGCTATGCTATGTGTGCGCTATGTATGTATGTGCTCGGTGTATCCATGTGTGTCTGCTATGTGTGTATATGTGCAGTTGGTGTGTGTGTCCTGGTGTCCTATATTCATCTATCTATCTTTAGCTAGCTAGATAGATACAGTAGATACAGTACATAGATAGATACACTGAACAAAAATATAAATGCAACACTGTTTTTGCTTCCATTTTTAATGAGCTGAACTCAAAGTTTGAAGGCTTTTTCTATGTATGCAAAAGGTGTTTTTCTCTCAAATATTGCTCATACATTTGTCTAAAGGCTACTTTACACACTGCGATATCGGTCCCGATATCGCTAGTGTGAGTACCCGCCCCCATCTGTTGTGCAACACGGGCAAATCGCTGCCCGTGTCGCACAACAGCCGTCACACATACTTACCTGTCCGGCGACGTCGCTGTGACCGGCGAACCGCCTCCTTTCTAAGCGGGCGGTCCGTGCAGCGTCACAGCGACGTCACTGAAACGTCACTGAACCACCGCCCAATAGCAGCGGAGGGGCGGAGAAGAGCGGGACGTAACATCCCGCCCACCTCCTTCCTTCTGCATAGCAGCCGGGAGGCAGGTACGGGGAGCTTCCTCGTTCCTGCGGCGTCACACGCAGCGATGTGTGCTGCCGCAGGAACGAGGAAGAACCTCGTTACTGCTGCAGTAACGATTTTTGAGAATGGACCCCCGTGTAGGCGATTAGCGATTTTGCACGTTTTGGCAACGATGCAAAATCGCTTATCGTTGTCACACGCAACGGCATCGCTAATGCGGCCGGATGTGCGTCCCAAATTCCGTGACCCCAACGACTCCGCATTAGCGATGTCGCAGCGTGTAAAGCCCGCTTAACTCTATGTTAGTGAGCACTTTTCCTTTGTCAAGATAATCCACCCACCTCACAGGTGTGACATATCAAGCTGCTGATTAGCCAGCATGATTATTGCACAGATGGGCCTTCGCCACCTTCTACCCTGTCTACTCCGAATACCAATTCTCCAGATATGGCCTTCTCCCCGCTATGCTATGTGTGCGCTATGTATGTATGTGCTCGGTGTATCCATGTGTGTCTGCTATGTGTGTATATGTGCAGTTGGTGTGTGTGTCCTGGTGCGGCGTGGGTGGTGTCACGAAGTTAAAAACACGACTCTGGCTGTACACTTACGTCCCCTAAAGTGCCAGCCCCCTTTCAGATCGGAGTGGACCACCGGGCCCCCTGGGTCCGTAGACGCTCGAGCCACCACCCAGCGACTCCGGATCAGAGCAGGCTCCGGTACGAGAACTTCATTTGAATTTCTGATTTCCTGGTTCATTAATCGCCGTTGCTATAGTAACCCGCTCGTTAGGTTACTAAGGCAGCGTTGACGTGTTATGACAGCACGGGCAGCATCAGCATGAAGAAGACAGAAGATCAGCATAGTTTCATAGGTGAGAGGAAGTAATAAAGATGTGGTCCCTAGGTGTTTATGTGTATTTATTTTTAAACCCTTGATTTGAGATTCTTATTGGCCGGGTTTTGACTAACAGTCTCTGTAAACCACTCACGGGTGCTGGCCACCGTGAAAGTTAACAGTTATGGTACTGGTTTTGCTTCCTCAGGACTTTTGTATCACTTGTGCTTGACCTGTGAGCCAGCTTTGTGCATCTTGTAGTGTGTAGGCCCTGTGGCCTGTATGGTGATACTACTCGTGTGGTCCTAGTCATGTGCAATGTCTCATGTGTGCACTGTATGGCAGTACTTCTCATGTGGTAGTACTCATGTGCTATGTCTCATGTGTGCACTGTATGCTGTTACTACTAATGTGGTATTACTCATGCGCATTGTCCATTGCCCTGACTATAGTTAGTATAATGATGCATATCAGAGTGACATTATTGGAAATGTTATACTTTTTGCCAGTGTTCAAGCCATATGTGTGTGTATTTCTAGTGCCTATCTTTCTGAAATAAACCCCCTCTCATTTTTTCAACACACATAACTTTCCAATTTTTCAGTCAATCTACCCATATCTTCCCCTAGCAGAATCCCACCCCTTCACTGACCTGACCTCAACCCAGCACATTACCCAGCCTTATTAGGGCAGCTACTAGCTGTATGCATTAAAGGCAGCAACAATTTTTAAATCAAAAAACATGTTTATTAAAATTAAACAAATAAGGCAACAAGCAAACAAACACAACATATTAAACCATTTGAAAAAAACCACAAAAAACTACAAATCTTGATAATAAGAGTCCGAAAAGGAAAATCGTTCACCAGGTATTGGAAAATGTTGGGTCGATTGCGATTGACCCATGGGATAATGTGGGTTAAGCCTCCTTGGTGTGCTTTGTATATGTTCTTGAGTGGCATTCCATGAAGGGTATGACAATTGAGTCGGGTCTAACACGGTTGATTTGTCTGTCAGTTTCCCCTCTGCTGCTTGATTTAGAGCCTCTAACATTACTCTTTCGGCATGCCTTCTTTGTATTGGGTCGAGCTGCTGTAGTCGTTCATCAGCTAATTGTGTAAAACCACACTTGGCGTTATTTTTTCCTTGATTTAAAATAATGTTGGCCAAATCGATAAGTTTGGCCGAATTAGAGCTGGAAGACGAGGTGGATTTTCTTTTACGGGATGCGCACTGTCGCACAGCTTGACTGTGTTGTTCTTCAGCATCATTCATAGCATCATTCGCACCTGTTGGTGTGGCCGCAGCTTGAAAGTGGTCCTGCACGAAGAAGACAAATATTATATTAAAGCAAACCCAGAAAATAATTTTAAAACTTACAGCAACACCCAAATACAGTATTGTGTTTTTGAATTGGATATCTCAACCAGCAGGCACATGGGTACACGTGAGGGAACTAATACAGGATATGAAATGTCATTCAACAGTATGCAAAATACAAAGTTTAAATGGTAATTAAAGGTAATAAAAAAAAAGGTACTTACATCACGGACAGGAGAGTGTGATCGGACCTCAGCCTCTTCTTCCTCCTCCACCGCTATCATTGATTCCAGTGGCCGAGGAAGCTCTTGATCTCTAGTGAAGCTCATCAAGTCATAATACCATAGCTTTGGAACATATAGTTCCTCAGTTCCGGCACCTGACTTGGATGAGTTCTCCACCTTATTTAATTCTCTTTTAAAGACAGTGCGGAGGGCCTGTAATTTCTTTTTAACTACTGTCTCATCCACGGTTTCTGTTGGGTTGTATTTCTTTACCAGGTCGACCAGTTTGAGATAGGCGTCCCTTTTTTTATATCTGTTACTGTAATCTGCTGACTTTATTTTCCATAAACAGGGCATGGAGCGATACATCTCTATCAAGTCTCGAATAAAGTCTTGGCTATTAGAAGACATCTAAAAACAGAAAAGTGAACAGTGTTACCAAAAGAATACATGTTACAGTTTTGAAAAATCACAAACCACAATAGAAAAGCCCTAGCATTGAAAGGCATGGCACTACACAATGGTTGCCCTTGGCAAAACATATTTGAAAAATCATAAACCACATTAGAAATGCCCAAGCATTGGAAGAATATGGCAATCAACAAAACCTAGCCCTCCCTCCATTTGCTTGCAAGCCTAAAAAGCGGTAGCACAATGCAGAACACAATCATGATTGCATAGAATTAATATCAACAAATATATAATATATCATACTATTAAATATTTAAAAAGTAATATAATTAATACAAGAACGCAACTACGATCTCAATTTGAGATCGCAAACATACCTTGCAAAATAAGTAGATGGTTTAGATCCACAAAGTACAGACTTGCGACTCAGATGGGAACGCAGAGGTAAATCCAGATGAATGCATTTGGAATCGCTAATTCGCTCCCTTTTATATAGAGACAGTGTCATCCAATCACAGCGCATCAGTCGTCCAATCACAGCGCATCAGTGGCCACCAATCAGAGAATGACAACGCATCAGTGGCCACTATAGAGAATGACAATTCAGAATGGCCGACAATTCAGAATGGACATCACAGACATTATTATATCGTGTTAAAAATACATGAAAGTAGTCATAATCGCTGATTTCAGGTCACGTAGCGAACGCAGCTGCGTCCCCGGTTAGGACTTCTTGATCGCAATTGCGTCTCGCAAGTCCTTTGCGTCGACGTTAGAATTCTATTGGATGGCGCTGATTTTAGTTGGGCGGGTCTAATGGTGTTGTTGTGGCCTACTGAAATATGGCAGCCAGAAGTCGGTCATCAGCTTGGGGAGAGGCAGAAGTCACATATCTAATTAAAATGGTGGACAGCAGAGATTATGATTGTGTTGAACACCATGTCCATCCTGTGCTCCACAAGAAGGCAGTGCTGAGGAGGATTAGTCGGGGCCTTTTGAGAAAATTTGGGGTGCAGCGTTCAACTACACAAATAAGGAAGAAGCTATCAGATCTGCGTTACAGGTCTAGCGAACGCATTGCCAGCATCCGTTCTCAGAGCCAGCTCCAACCTGGTGAGTGGTGTTAACGAAAGTTGTTTGAATGTCCAATAATCTTGGGGCTGGCGGATCACTGACATATTTATAAAAAAGTCCGATCTGCGCCGTAATCCAGTGGCCATATAAGTCACTGGGGTCCGGGATAGCGCATAAACATTGCGTATGTGGACGTTAAGGCTATGTGCGCACGTTGCGTAAATACATGCAGTTACATGACATGTGACATGTCACTTCTTTCCTGCGCTTTGCCGGCAGCTCCTGCTCTGTCTATGGGAGGAGCTGCAGGCAGAGCGCATGGAATCGGCTTTCACCACGGACATTTATGCAGCGATTTAAAGCGCACATGTGCTCTTCTGATCGCTGCGGAATTTTCTGCAGTGACTGTACGCAACGTGCGCACATAGCATAACAGTCCGTGTACGCTCAGCACTAGTGTTAACATTGGTTAGCCCATTATATGGTGGCTCTTTAACATGAGTAGTACCACATGAGTAATTACACCCACATGACACACAGCACATGAGTAGTACCACAAGAGTACTTCTTGTGAGTTACCCCCACGTGCAAATATTACAAGGTATAATTTTATCCAGAGCCGCAGCCCCAGCAGGACCCACCTCCAGACCCGGAACCGCAGCTGGAGCCTCCACCAGACCTGGAGCCACAGCTGGAGCCTACACCACACCAGGAGCCACAGCAGGATCCACCAGCAGAGGCGGAGCACCAGCCGGAGCCACCTTCAGTCTCTCCCTCCTCACTTCATGTCATCGGAGCAGGTTTGCCTTAGGCCCCCTTCACACGTCCGTGAAACACGTGCGTGTTTGGTCCGTTTCCGTATATACCGGAGACACGGCCAAACGTGCACCAATGTTAATCTATGATTGTGGTCACACGTCCGTTATTTCATTATGTCCGTGTGTGCGTGTCCGTGATCCGTATGTGTTTGCGTTTTGCACGGATGCATGTCCGTTATCTGCACGGAGCACGCACACGTGGACACAATGAAAGTCTATGGGTATGTGCACACACGTTAGTAAAAACGTATGCATCTACCTATAGTCCGTGTCCGTTTGGTGTTTTTATTTCTAGTGATGTCGGCTATTCTTTCTATTTCTGGGTATGTCGGTCAATCTCCCTGAGTCCGTCGGTCGTTCTCTCTGTCTCTCTGTCGGTCTCTCTGTCTGTCTATCTCCCTCTCTCACAGTCTGTCGGTCAGTTTCCCCCTCTCTCTCATACTTACCGTTCCCCGATTTCCGGCGCAGCGCTGCACGGCATTCACACTGCTGCGGCGGCTTTTACTATTTTGAAAAAGCCGGCCGCTCATTAAACAATCTCCTATTCCCTGCTTTCCCCGCCCACCGGCACCTATGATTGGTTGCAGTGAGACACGCCCCCACGCTGAGTGACAGGTGTCACACTGCACCCAATCACAGCAGCCGGTGGGCGTGTCTATACTGTGCAGTAAAATAAATAAATAAATAATTAAAAAAAAACCGCGTGCGGTCCCCCCCAATTTTAATGCCAGCCAGATAAAGCCATACGGCTGAAGGCTGGTATTCTCAGGATGGGGAGCTCCACGTTATGGGGAGCCCCCCACCCTAACAATATCAGTCAGCAGCCGCCCAGAATTGCCGCATACATTATATGCGACAGTTCTGGGGCTGTATCCGGCTCCGGCTATGAATAGGAGATTGTTTAATGAGCGGCCGGCTTTTTCAAAATAGTAAAAGCCGCCGCAGCAGTGTGAATGCCGTGCAGGGCCGCGCCGGGGATCGAGGAACGGTGAGTATGAGAGAGGGGGGGAAACTTCAGTCACTCGGGGGATTAGCGGTCACCGTTGAATCCTTCACAGGTGACCGCTAATCAGTACTCGACACAGACAGAGCCGCGGTATGAGGATGAAGTCGGGTGAAGTTCACCCGAGTTCATTCTCATCGCGCAACTCTGTCTGCTGTCAGCCGACATTTATAAACGACATTGTGCATCACACACACGGACATTCCACACGGACATTCCACGTACACATACACGTTAATTCCACACGCACACACGGACGTTCTGCACACAAACACGGCTAGCATACGCAATTCACACAGGTGCCACACGGACCATAAAAACGGACACAAAAACGGGACACGGACCCGAAAAACGGCCCGTAACACACGTGCGTGTTTTGCACGGACGTGTGAAGGGGGCCTTACAGTAATTTTTAAAGTTAAAAATAGGGCAATATAACTTTGACAGGATAGAGCTATCTTACCCACAGCTCCCAGATTTACCATTATCTGAAATACCTCTATTTATCTATATTTCTCTATCTATATAATATCTATCTATATTTCTCTATCAGCCTTAAGGCCGCTTTACACGCAGCGATATCGGTATTGATATCGCTAGTGTGGGTACCCGCCCCTATCTGTTGTGCGACACGGGCAAATCACTGCCCGTGCCGCATAGCATCGCCCAGACATGTCACACATACTTATCTGCCCGGCGACGTCGCTGTGACCAGCGAACCGACTCCTTTCTAAGGGGGCGCTTCGTTCAGTGTCACAGGGACGTCACAGCCGCGTCAATGAACCGCCGCCCAATCGAAGCGGAGGGGCGGAGATGAGCGTGACGTAACATCCCGCCCACCTTTTTCCTTATCGTCCGGGAGGCAGGTAAGGAGAGGTTCCTCGTCCCTGCGTTGTCACACGGAACGATGTGTGCTGTCGGAGGAACGAGGAACAACTTCGTTACTGCTGCAGTTACGACATTTGAGAATGGAACCCCATGTCAGCGATGAGCATTTTTGCATGTTTTTGCAACGATGCCAAATCGCTCATAGGTGTCACATGCAACGGCACAGCTAATGCGGCCGGATGTGTGTCACCAATCCCGTGACTCCAACGAGTTCGCATTAGCGATGTCATAGCGTGTAAAGCCTCCTTTACAAAGAGTATAAAGGGTCCCACATAACCAATCATATATTAGAATACACCTCCATAGTCCTCCATGTATAATTATGCAGCCAGCCTCTCCAGTCCTCCACGTATAAAGCAGTCTCTCCAGCTGTGATGTACTATGAAGTGTTTTGTCTCACCCTAGCCGCTGAAGGTGATGCCAGAGGATTTGGTTGGAACCTCAGCCCGTCTATACCGGACGAGGAGGAACACCCAAACCGTAAGTTTAAACAACAAACATGTACCTCTAAATGATATATCTACATATAATTTGCCTTTTTAAGTTGTACCATTCCCTCCATAGAAATACCAACATTAGAAGACCTTCAGGCCTCACACTCGAGGATTCTGGCGACACAGCGCACTGTGGCAGCAGCACAACGCACACTGGCAGCGGCACAGCGCACACTGGCCACAGCAGTTAAGCAGCACGGAGTGCAGCTGGCCAAATATGTGGCATCCCAACAACAGGGCGGCCGATAATACATTTTTTTTGTTTGTTTAAAATATTGTTTTTTATGTATATTTGTGTGATTATTGCCCATCATTGTTTGTGGGCGTTGCCATGACAACACTGACAATAAAAAGTTTTTCATACCTCATTTTTGTGGTCTCCATGAATAGTTACAGTAGGACTACATTTTGCTTGGAGGAATAGATGTGTTTGAAGTTTTGCATACTCACCATGTCCACCAAAACCCTAATGCTGCCAATCCATGTCCGTGTCCTGGGGAAGCCTCCGATCACCATGCAATCATCCAGTGGGCATTCACGCCGGATAGGTACAGGGAGTGGAAGGACCAGTGACGCACGTGCGGTCACTTAACGTGGTGACGTCAGGAAGGTATTTCAGCTTACTGTACTTCGCAACTTCACCTGCGCTTCTGCACAATGGATCATAATACGGGAAGAAGACAAGATCGGAGGATTTCCCCCAGGAGCCAGACATGTGTCGGCAGCATCGTTGGATGTTGTCTATGGATATATGTGGCTGTGTGTATGTATGTATGTACCAGTTAAAGACACAAACACTGAGTGCAAGAGGGAGGGACCCCTGTTTGCTACACGGGACTCTGTGTGTAATTCTTGTGAACTGTGAGTACACCATTTACCGCCGGTCCAACTCGGCACGTCACCTTCCCCAGCCATTTTTCCCATACACCTGGGACTACACCTCCCCTAACCGTCTCACCATCAGTCACCACAACCCACGGGTGCCCTTACCGACAACTCACTCGACAGTAATAAGTACGAGCATGGGTCCGGCCACCGCTGCTTACTAACAGGCCAAAGGCGGGATGCAGATGGGTTGGTGCATGTATACAGATGCATACATGTAATATAATGATTGTGAGTGATGATAGATCAGGGGTCGGGAACCTATGGCTCGCGAGCCAGATATGGCTCTTTTGATGGCCGTATCTGGCTCGCAGACAGGGCTCCTACCTGTCTATGGGAAGGATCAGGGCCGGCGCCAGCACCCGGCTACTCAGGGGGGCCCGTTGCCCGCGCTGTCACCGCCCCCCGCCGAGGATCGAGCTTTCAATTGCATCGGCATCGCAGGTGCCGATACAATTGAGAGCAATGATGAGAGAGTGAGCGGCGCGCTCTCTTATCATTCTCCCCGCTGTGACTGTCGGCGTTCTTCTGACAGCTCTGCAGCGAGCGCGGTGACGTCATCACTGCGCGCCTGCTGAGAGGTCAGCGAGCGACAGCAATGGACGACTCGCCGAGGAGACCGGATCAGCGGGGGACCGAGAAGTGAGATGCCCCTCTACTGACACTGGGCTCCCCTGACTCACAGACCGGCCACTACACAGCGGCACTAGTACACATAGGGGCCCGACAGCCGCTCTGCGTCTATGTGTAGTGCTGCTGTGTAGTGGCCGAACTGTGAGTCAGGGGAGCCCAGTGTCAGTAGAGGGGCCCCTGACCTGGAGAGGCCACCAGCCGTGTCTGAGCTGCAGGAGTGCTCCTGACCTGCACAGCAGACGGAATCTCCATCCTGCAGGACCTGCGATGATGTCACGCCCATGTGACTGTGTGGGAGGAGACACAGGATGCCGGGCAGAAAGCAAGATACTGAATCCTGAAGGAGATTTGGACACATGACTGGTAATAAGAAAAGAGGGGACATGAGGGTGAGGGGGGCTGCAGGGTGAGGGGCATATGAGGGCTGCAGACTGTGACAGAAGCATGTGAAGGGGTGCAGAGTGTTTGAGAGGGGTAAGTTGGGGTACAGGCAGGGTGAGATATGTGAGCAGGGTCTATAGCATTGATCTGTCAATGGCCCTTTAAACATATTGTACGGCTCTCGCGGAATTATATTTCAAAATATGTGGCGTTTACGGCTCTCTTAGCCAAAAAGGTTCCTGACCCCTGTGATAGATGTTTACTTCCTTTTTGAAATGAAAACTACCAAACAGCAGATATACATTTTAAAGTGTTTATAAAACATGTAAATTAAAACACAAAAATAGTAAGGAAATTAATGCCCGCTGCCCTCCGCTTGCCCAGCCGCATAACGGGACATCATCCGAGCATGATGGTCGAGCTTGGCCATCAGTCTCCTCTGTGCAGATATAATTCTTCTCTGCGCAGCAACAATGCTTGAGTGAGAAGAGACGAGGTCTGCGAAAGTTGGGATTCCTGTGGAGGGAATGGTAAAGGTTTTAAATTATAATTTTTGTTTCTGCTTAGTGTTAAGAGACATACGAGATTCATGTTAAACACTTACGGCTTTCCTCCTCGTCGGACACAGAGGGACTGATGGATCCAGCAGGGGGCTCTACCTCCACCGGGGGCTCTAGCTCCACCGGGGGCTCATTCACCTCTGGGGGCTCTGGATCCTCCGGGGGCTCATGCTCCTCTGGATCCTCCGGGGGCTCATGCACCTCTGGGGGCTCTGGATCCTCCGGGGGCTCATGCTCCTCTGGTAGTTCCTGCTGTGGTCCTGAAGAGAATTAACCTTATTACATACATATATCTATATATATATATATAATCAATATACCTATCTATATAGATAAGTCTATGTATATACCTATTATATGTATGTGTTAGGCCCCCTTCATACGTCCGTGTTTGGCCCGTTTCCGTATGTCCCGGAGACACGGCCAAACGTGAACCAATGTTAATCTATGTTTGAGGTCACACCTGCGTTATTGCAGAATGTTCGTGTGTCTGTGATCCGTATGTGTTTCCGTTTTGCACGGAAGCATGTACGTTTTCTGCACGTGACACGCACACGCGGACACCATGAAAGTCAATGGTTATGTGCGCACAATACGTGACACGGATGCATCTCTGTATGCTCCGTGTACGTTTTGTGCTTTTTTCTAGTGATGCCGGGCATTCATTGGTTTCCTGCCTATGTCTGTCAATCTCCCTCAATACGTCGGTCGGTCTCTATGTCTGTCGGTCTCTCTCGGTCTTGTCTGTCCCTCTCTCGCTGTCTGTCGGTCAGTCTCCCCCCTCTCTCATACTCACCGTTCCCCGATCACCGGCGCGGCGCTGCACGGCTGTTCTCTAAACTCCAACGGCTTTTCCTCTTTTGAAAAAAGTTGGCCACTCATTAAACAATCTCCTTATTACCACTTATTATTAGCGTGGGGGCGTGTCTAACTGCAAGCAATCATAGGTGGCGTTGGGTGGGGAAAGCAGGGAATACGAGATTGTTTAATGAGCGGCCGGCTTTTTTAAAGAGGAAAAGCCGCCGGAGTTTAGAGAACAGCCGTGCAGAGCCGCGCTCCGGTGATCGGGGAACGGTGAGTATGAGAGAGGGGTACTCCATTAAGTTACACTGAGGATTAGCGTTCACCGGTGAGTCCTTCACGGGTGACCGCAAATCAGGACGCGACACCCAGACACAGGCGTGGTATGACAATGATTTTGGGTTAAGTTCACCCCAGTTCATTCTCTATGCGCGACTCTCTGCTGTCAGTGGGTATGTATCTTCGACATTGTGCATCAGAAACACGCATAATTTCACACGGACAACACATACACATGACAGTTTTTTCTCACACGCTTAAACGGACAACCAACATGCACAAACGGGTAGCATACCTCATTCCCACAGATGACACAAAAAAGGAAAACGGACTTGAAAAACGGACGTAACACACGTGCATGTTTTTTCATGGACGTGTGAAGGGGGCCTTCTATGTGTACATCTATATATCTATATCATTATATATAGATATATATACACATACCTCCCAACCGTCCCGGATACAGCGGGACAGTCCCTCTTCTGAGCCTTTGATCCCGGATCACGCCCGTGAGGCTGTTTGTCCCGGCTCCACCCACCCACTGTAGCCCCGCCTCGCTGTTTCTCCCTTCTACTATTCATTACAGAGCGCGCACCTACTCCTGTGACTGCTGCTGAGGTATGAATCACCCCCTGCAGCAGAGCGACCCCCCTGCAGCAGAGCGACCCCCCTGCAGCAGAGCGACCCCCCCCTGCAGCAGAGCCCCCCCCCCCTGCACCAGAGCCGACCCCCCTGCACCAGAGCCGACCCCCCCAGTCCCGGAGCCTGCGTTTGTCTGCAGCTGTTCTCTGATTCCCCGTGTGCGGCTTCTCACTGCTGCAGACACGCGGGGAGTCAGGAAGCTGAGGAGACCGTGCAATCAGCACTTATCTCTCCTGCAGATAGCAGTGACAATAACCTATGCAGAGTGGCATCTGCAGGCTTCTATTAGCTTACCGATCAGTGGTCTCCTGCCTGTGGAGCAGAGCTGCTGGGTCCTAGCTTCCCAACAGCTTCAGCTCTGCTTTATCCTGGCTCCCCTACCAGTTAAAGGGAACATGTCAGCAGAAATTTCACAATAAAAATAAAAGATTCCCCTCTGCAGCTCCTGGGCTGCTTCTAGAAAGGTTCCTGTTGTTATTGTGCCCCCTTTGAGACCTACAAAAATACTTTATGAAGTCTTACCTTTTTGTATGCAAATGTGTTTTTATGGTCACGGGGGCGGGCTGTCTGGCGTCCGTTATTCCCCCTCCTGCCGCTTTACGCAGTCCCCCATTGCTCATTTACATACACAAGGACGCCTTCCTCATGTAACTGTCCTTTCGAAGTTTTGCGCATGTGAACGCTTTTTCAGGTGATTGCGCAGGCACGAGATTATGGGCGGCGCTGTGATTGTCATCAGCAGCGTTAACCAAGTACCCGCCCATAATCTCGTGCCCGCACTTTTCCCTCTGACTCCACCGTTATGCGCAAGTGCTGGCCATATGAACCATGTTACCTATTACTGCTTGCACGAGATTATGGGCGGGTACTTGGATGACTTTGCTGATGACAATCACAGCGCCGCCCATAATCTCGCGCCCATGGTAATAGGTAACGTGGTTCATATGGCCAGTGCTTGCGCATAACGGTGGAGGCAGAGTGAGAAGCGCGGGCACGAGATTATGGGCAGGTACTTGGATGACGCTGCTGATGACAATCACTGTGCCGCCCATAATCTCGCGCCTGCGCAATCACCTCAAAAGCGTTCACACTTTGCACAGTGCTCAGTCCTGCGAGAGTGGCACTGGGCATGCACAAAACTTCAGGAGGACAGTTACATGAGGAAGGCGTCCTCATGTATGGAAATGAGCAATGGGGGACGGCGTACAACGGCAGGAGGGGGAATAACGGACGCCAGGCAGCCCGCCCCCGTGACCATAAAAACACATTTGCATACAAAAAGGTAAGACTTCATAAAGTATTATTTTAGGTCTCAAAGGGGGCACAATAGCAACAGGAACCTTTCCAGAATTCATCCCAGGAGCTGCAGAGGGGAATCTTTTATTTTTTTTGCTAAATTTCTGGTGACAGTTTCCCTTTAAAGGGAACCTATCAGGTGCAATCTGCACTCAGAGCCAGGAGCAGTTCTGGGTGTATATTGCTAATCCCTCCCTAACTGTCCCTGTATACACCAGCATAGATAAAGGCATCTATAGAAAAAGTATTTTTAAAGAGCTTATATCTTATGCTAATTAGCGCAGGGACTAGTCCCAAGGGCGTTACTTCACTTGGCTAGTCGGCTCATATAGCGTGTTAGTACTCACACAGGGGCGTAATAACATGCTAACATGCTATGCGAGCCGACTAGCCAAGTGAAGTAACGCCCTTGTGACTAGTCCCCGCGCTCATTAGCATAAGATATAAGATCTTTAAAAATATTTGTTCTTGATCTCTTTATCTATGCTAGTGTATACAGGGACGGTTAGGCAGGGATTAGCAATATACACCCAGAACTGCTCCTGGCTCTGAGTGCATATTGCACCTGACAGGTTCACTTTAAAGGGAACCTGTCACCAGATTTGGGGCCTATAAGCTGCGGCCACCACCAGCGGGATCTTATGTACACATTCTAACATGCTGCATACCTCCCAACCGTCCCGGATACAGCGGGACTTTCACGCTTTACGTTGTTTGTCCCGTTGCCACGGGCGGGACGGCCGGCTCCCGGGCTCCGCCCACCCACTCTCTCTCCGCCTCCCTGCTTTTCCCTCCTACCATCCTAGTAGACGTGGCATAGAGAGGAGCGCTGCCTGTGCTGCTGCTGGTACAGTAAACTAATCTCCCCAGCGCTGATTTCCCTCCCTCCCCCCTCACCCCCGGCCGGAGCCTGTCTGTGCGGTCGGCCGGCCGCCTGTCTGTGCGGTCGGCCCGCCACCTGTCTGTGCGGGCGCCCCCCGCCGCCTGTCTGTGCGGGCGCCCCCCGCCGCCTGTCTGTGCGGGCGCCCCCCTGCCGCCTGTCTGTGCGGGCGCCCCCCTGCCGCCTGTCTGTGCGGGCGCCCCCCTGCCGCCTGTCTGTGCGGGCGCCCCCCTGCCGCCTGTCTGTGCGGGCGCCCCCCCTGCCGCCTGTCTGTGCGGGCGCCCCCCCTGCCGCCTGTCTGTGCGGGCGCCCCCCCTACCGCCTGTCTGTGCGGGCGCCCCCCTGCCGCCTGTCTGTGCGGGCGCCCCCCACCGCCTGTCTGTGCGGGCGGCCCGCCGCCTCATTGTGCGGGCGGCCGGCCGCCTCTCTCTGCGGGCGGCTGGCCGCCTCTCTGTGCGGGCGGCCCGCCGCCTGTCTGTGAAGGCGGCCGGCCGCCTGTCTGTGAAGGCGACCGGCCGCCTCACTGTGGCTGCCTGCGTGTCCGTGCTGGAGGCCCGCCGGCTGCCTGCGTGTCCGTGCTGGAGGCCCGCCGGCTGCCTGCGTGTCCGTGCTGGAGGCCCGCCGGCTGCCTGCGTGTCCGTGCTGGAGGCCCGCCGGCTGCCTGCGTGTCCGTGCTGGAGGCCCGCCGGCTGCCTGCGTGTTTGTGCTGAATGGGTGTGGATGGGGAGTGGATATGGGCGTGACTGTGAAATGGGTGTGGTTAGGGGGCGTGGCCTAAAAATTTGCCGCGGCGCGCTGCGCGCACCGCAAACTTTGTCCCTCTTTTCCTTCTTTAAAAGTTGGGAGGTATGTATACATACATATATACATTTAATACCATTATACATTCCCTAGGCCCAACCTTCTACACCCACCTTGATTATGCAGCCTCTCTGCCCGTATGGCTGAGATACGGTCGCTTGATCTATAACGCAGATCCGCAAGTTTTTTACGGATCTGTGAAGAAGTCCTTTCCACATGGAATCTTCTCCTCAGACCGCGCTGGATCCTCCTCAACACTGTTTTTTTATGGAGAAGTGGATGCTCATGCGACTCATGACAATTATAATCACGAGCATCCACTTCCCTTATCAAAAACCGGACCTCAGCCTCCCCCCAAGCTGCAGCTCGCCTGCGTGCCGCCATGTTTAATTATCGGACGCAGTTGCGGCTCCGTAGGCAACGCAGGTGCGTCGACAACGGACACGCCTCCTTGCATGATTGGATGCATACTGTCACATGGACGCTACCTGCAATCAGATTGGTGGTGGGGCGGTGAACCCTGCTCCAGCCAATGTCTAAAGAGATTGCGTCTTTGAACATGGCTGGATTTTACTATTTCTCCAAGTTCGACTTGTTATTATGATTGAAAGTGAAAGTGAAACTCACTTTCAACTCCAAATCAGTGAAGCCGCTCACCAGAGTAAACTACAGGAGCGGACTCCCGCCACATTACACATACGGTGCGTCAAGTGTCGCTTTAGCACCAACTGCATGTTCACAAACCATGTTCAGAGAAAAACGCAAAAGGGATGTCGTTTTGGTCGCAGATTACGTGACGCTAATACGACCCCGTTAGTAAAAGCTATAGAGTAGACGGCTTCATCGATTTGCATTGCTGGGAGTGCGATCATTTTTTTTTTCTTTTCCTTTTTTTAAAATCGCAACTGCATATGTAAATTGCAAGTGAAGAAGAATCCAAAATTGTTTTCCTCTCATATAGATGTTTTGATATATATATATATATATATATATATATATATATATATATATATATATATATATATATATATATATATATATATGTATATGTGTGTATATATATATACACATACATATACATATATACATACCTACCTATATATATATATATATATATATATATATATATATATATATATATATATATACACACTAGAAGGTGGCCCGATTCTACGCATCGGGTATTCTAGAATTTACGTATTGTGTAGTTCATGTATGATTTTTGTTATATATATGTGCGGTATGTGCGTATATTTGTGTGTGCAGCGTTGTCTGTGTGTGGGTGTCTGTGTAGGGCAGTTGTTTGTGGTTTCCAGTGTGTGTGTGTGGTGTGTTGTGCAGTGCGCGCGCGCGCGCGTGTGTGTGTGTTGGGGGGAGGTGTGCACTCTCCATCGTGCTCCATTCCCTATGCTGCGCACCTCCCATCGTGCTACATCTCCCATCCTGCGCACTCCCAAACGTGCTCCATCCGCCATGCTGCGCACTCCCAAACGTGCTCCATCCGCCATGCTGCGCACTCCCCATCGTGCTCCATTCCCCATGCTGCGCACTCCCTATCGTGCTCCATCCGCCACGCTGCGCACTCCCCATCGTGCTCCATCTCCCATGCTGCGCACTCCTAAACGTGCTCCATCCGCCATGCTGCGCACTCCCAAATGTGCTCCATCCACCATGCTGCGCACTCCCAAACGTGCTCCATCCGCCATACTCCACACTCCCTATCGTGCTCCATGCCCCATGCAGCGCACTCCCTATCGTGCTCTATCCCCTATGCTGCGCACCCCCCATCGTGCTCCATCATCCATGCTGCGCACTCCCAAACGTGCTCCATCCGCCATGCCGCGCACTCCCAAACGTGCTCCATCCGCCATGCTGCGCACTCCCAAACGTGCTCCATCCGCCATGCTGGGCACTCCCCATCGTGCTCCATCCCCCATGCAGTGCACTCCCTATCGTGCTCCATCCCCTATGCTGCGCACCCCCCATCGTGCTCCATCTCCCATGCTGCGCACTCTCAAACGTGCTCCATCCGCCATGCTGCGCACTCCCAAACGTGGTCCATCCGCCATGCTGCGCACTCCCAAACATGCTCCATCCGCCATACTCCGCACTCGCCATCGTGCTGCATCCGCCATGCTGCGCACTCCCAAACGTGCTCCATCCGCAATGCTGCGCACTCCCAAACGTGCTCCATCCGCCATGCTGCGCACTCCCAAACGTACTCCATCCGCCATGCTGCGCACTCCCAAACGTGCTCCATCCGCCATGCTGCGCATTACCAAACGTGCTCCATCCGCCATGCTGCGCCAGCATCAGCCTCTCTACCCGCATCATCAGCCTCTCTGCCCGCAGCATCAGCCTCTCTCCTCCCAGCATCAGCGTCTCTGTCCCTAGCATCAGGCTCTCTCCTTCCAGCCTCCCTCAGCATCAGCCTCCCTTTCCCAGCCTTCCCAAGGATCAGCCTCTCTCCTCCCAGCCTCCTTCCTCCCAGCCTCCCCCTCCCAGCCTCCCTCAGCATCAGCCTTCCTCTCCCAGTCTCCCCCAGCATCAGCCTCCCCAAGCATCAGCCTCCACCAGCATCAGCCTCTGTTCTTCCAGCCTCCTCCAGCATCAGCTTCCCTAAGCATCAGCCTCCCTCGTCCCAGCCTCCCTCAGCATCAGCCTCTCTCCTTCCAGCCTCCCTCAGCATCAGCCTCCTCTCCCCAGCCTTCTCTAGGATCAGCCTCTCTCCTCCCAGCCTCCTTCTTCCCAGCCTTCCCATCCCAGCCTCCTTCAGCATCAGCATTTCCCTCTTCCCCATGATCAGCCTCTCTGCTCCCAGCCTCCTCCAGCACGCCCTGCTCCTCTGCCGACACTCACACACCCGATCGCATGCACTCACACACACACCCGATCGCATCCACTCACACACACACCCGATCGCATCCACTCACACACACACCCGATCGCATCCACTCACACACACCCGATCGCATCCACTCACACACACACCCGATCGCATCCACTCACACACACACCCGATCGCATCCACTCACACACACCCGATCGCATCCACTCACACACACCCGATCGCATCCACTCACACACACCCGATCGCATCCACTCACACACACCCGATCGCATCCACTCACACACACAGACACTGACGATATCGCACTTACGCGCTCATACTCACAACATCCGGGGATATCACATGCTTCTGGCCATGTGATCCTCCGTCAGGTCCTGGAAGATCACAACAGCACATTTTCGCCGCCGAGAAGCAAGCGATATCCCAGGATGTCGTGAGTATGTGGATGCGATGTGAGGTGTGTGTGAGGTGTGTATGAGAGTGAGTGTGAGTGTGATCTGATGTGTGTGTATGTTTGTGTGTGTGCGTGTGGACCTTCCGGCGCAGCAGGACCTTGATGGGCTTGTAACCATGCGAGCATGGTTACCAACGTATCCACACCACTCCCACCACTGCCGTGGGAGGGGGGGCCGGGGGAGGGGGAGGGAGTACAGTACTCACCTCCGTGACAGCGCTTGTAACCATGCGAGTATCCACACCACCCCTTTGGGAGCGGGGGCCGGGGGGGGGGGGGGGGTTGGGGGGGATAGGGAGTACCGTACTCACCTCCGTGACAGCCGTGTCAGTTAGAGAAATGCGCGGGGGGAGGGAGGGGGTGGGGCCAGAGCTAACGTGCATTGCGTGAGGGGGGCGGGGCGTGGCGTGGCTGAATTGCCAATGCCTGCAGGGTGCCGGGGCGAGAGGACAATCTGTGGGGGGGCGGAGCCTGGGCGAGCGGCTGGCCAATCCGTGTGGGGGCGCAGCCTGGGCGAGCGGCCAATCCGTGTGGGGGGGCGGGGCCATGGCGAGCCCAGCGGCCAATCAGCTTTGTGTCACCGTAAGGACACAATTTTGGAGCATGACAGACAGACAGACAGATAGACAGACAGACAGACAGAATAAGGCAATTATATATATAGATACATATACATATATATGTATATATACATATATATATATATATATATACATACATATCTATATATATATATATACATATCTATATATATATATATACATACATATATATACATATACATATAGTATATATAGTACTATATAGTACTATAGTATAGTATGTATAGACAGACAGACAGAATAAGGCAATTATATATATAGATATACACAGTATATGTATATATAGATAGAGAGATAAAGATACATATATATCTATATAATCACTAAGTTTTTCCAAAAACAACAAGTAGTTTAAAAAGTAAATTTTTAGGTTTATTACACATGATTACACAAAATGAAAGGATTGGTTATATTACATCAGTATACCACTATAAATTCTGATGCTGCCAAGTCACTGCACCAGGGCCATTGAAATATTGGCAGTATTTTTCTCGGCAGGCCTTCGCATCATCCTTTGTTCTGCCGTGCACGACAGGTTGAAGGCCTGCAATTGTACGATCGTTTTCACGCCATTCACCAAGCTCCACTTCCCCATTTGTTGGGTCTACCGAGTCCACAAAGCCAGGTGGGCAGTACCCAATAGCATCACGCCGCCGAAGAAAGTTGTGCAACACGCAACAGGCCAAAACAACATAGTCTATGGATTCAAGCTTCATGTTCATAGGTGTGTGGAAAACACGAAAACGGTTGGCCATGATCCCAAAAGCGTTTTCAACAACCCGACGGGCCCTTGACAGACGGTAATTGAAAATTCGTCTTTCCACCGTCAAACTTTTTTGAGGGAAAGGTTTAACAAGATTTGCGTGAAGCGGGAATGCCTCATCGCTGACAAACACAAAATTAAGGTTGTCTCTAGTCTCAGAGTTGGGTGGCAAATTCAGTTCACAGTTGTCCAATCGCTGTCCAAAACGTGTGTGCTCTATAACACCACCATCGGATACCCTCCCATTCATGCCAACTTCAACAGTTATAAATTCATAATTGGCGTCAACTAGGGCCATCATAATGACGCTAAAATAGCCCTTGTAATTAAAGAAATAGGATCCGCTGTTCCCTGGTTGGGTGATCCTCACATGTTTCCCGTCCAAAGCCCCACCACAGTTAGGGAACTGCCAAAGATGGTCAAAATCAGAGGCAATCTTTTTCCATTCCTCTTTTGTTTTGGGAAACTGCATGTAGCTCCTCAGACTGCGGACAATCGCATTGCATGTCTCCGGAATTATAGTACTGAGCAGTGGCCTTGAAATGGCTGCAGAAAAATGTAAGTCTTGCAGTGAGCGTCCAGTGGCGAGGAAACGCAGTGTGACGGCCAATCTTTCCTCTGCCGGGACAGCAGCACGCATTCGTGTATTCTGCCGTTGAATATATGGCTTGACACTCTCCAGTATTAATTTGAAAGATTCCTCTGACATGCGCAGATAGTTCCGAAAATCATGAGGATTGTTCTCCTGCAGCTCTCTGACTAGTCGCATGTGGGAGAATTGGGACCTCTTCCGCAGCCACTCTCTGGTCCACATGCGACGCCTTCTTTTTGAACGCATCTGTGCCTCATCTTCTTGCCGAGCTGCCTCAAGCAGCAATGCAGAAACCAAAACAGCACGCTCGGTGTGGTTCATGATGTGCAAACTGCAAAATAAAATGATAAATGATATAAATATCGTCAAAAAAAGAACTAATTTATTATAATCGCACACACACATAAAATGCAGCAGAAAGAGAAAATGAATACTGACAACAAGCAGTATAGGCTTATAAATGTGAAAACATGAACACAATGCAGAATACTATGATATCAATCAAACAACACTACAAATTATACCTACCAAAGAAATATGTAATATAAAACTATCAGAAGGTGGAAGATGAAAGCACGGAGGTCTCTAGTGCGATCCCGCCAACAGAGAACGTAGCCGCAGTCGTGACCACAAATTGGAGTTGAAGAAGCCGTTAATAAGATCCGCAAACCAGCACGCAAGCTTGGAGGTCTCTACTACGATCCGAAAAGCTGTATGAACAAAGGACGGAAGTGAGAGACCTTTTGCTTAGTTGCGATCACCAATCGGAGTTGAAGAGGGAGGAGGCCTAAACCACGCCTGCGTCGTCTAATTCTGAATCGCCAACTAGTTGCTGGTTGTTGATACGGTGTCAGACATGTTCCCAGCGGGACACCAACAACCAAAAAATGGCCCAGGTCATTCAGCAACAACCAACAACTTCACAGCAGGGGCCAGGTTGTTGCTAGATGTCACACACAGCAACGTCGCTAAGGGGATCGCTGTTACGTCACGAAAAGTGTGACTCATCAGCGATGTTGTTAGCGATGTCGTTTAGTGTGACGGGGCCTTAAGGCTTGTTCTTTAAATCTAAGGGGATTATTATTCACCCTTTTCAAACGCAGGAACTGACTATATGGGAGTGAGGTTCTGGTGTGGGATGGATGAGCACTATTATAGTGCAATAGATTATTAACCGCTGTTGGCTTTCTATGGACCTCCCTAAGGATAGTCCCGTCATTTACTGTCAATTTGACGTCCAAGAACATTAATTCCTGGCCCCCAAACTGACTAGTAAAGAGCATATTAAATGTATTCCTGTCATTCAAATAGATGACGAATTGGTCAAAATCTTGCTCAGTGCCATCCCACACCAGAAACACGTCGTCCACATACCTTGCGTATCTTTTTATGTGCTTAAGGAAGGGGTTACCAATACCATAGATTAAGTCGTTTTCAAGTGCCGCCAAGAACAAATTAGCAAAAATGCAAGCTGCGGGGGTACCCATTGCTGTACCCCCGCATTGCAAATACCATTGCTCTCCAAAAACAAAGGCATTATGACTTCATACAAAATCAAAAGCTTCTGCCACAAAAGTCACAAGAGAGGGATCCTGTCCGAAACTTTCTAGGACTTTTTTGACAGTCTGTACACCCAGATCCTGTGAGATCCAGGTGTACAGACTCTCAATATCCAGAGATGCTAACTGGAACCCGTCCTGCCATTGGAAATCATCCAGCATCTCCACAAAGTCACCTGTATCTCTAACATAAGAAGGAATCATTTTAACCAATGGTTTCAAAAGCCATTCGAGGTACTGTGATAGGGGTTCAGTTACAGACCCTATGCCTGAGATTATTGGGCGGCTGGGGGGGGAAGCCAAGTCCTTATGCACTTTAGGTAGATAATACCAATGTGCTTTTTTTGGGTGAGCAGGTAGAAGTTTTTCTGCGGTGTTTTTTGTTAAAATGTTATTATTCACCCATTTAAATAAAAAGCTTCTTAGTTGTTTTATATAAACCCATGTCGGATCATTAGGTAGTTTTTTATACACATTGGTATTATTCAGTTGTCTTTCAGACTCATTTTGGTATGCTTGTTTTGTCAATAGGACTACGGCGCCCCCCTTGTCGGCCCTTCTGATTATTATGTCCCGATTGTTCTGCAGAGATTTTAGGGCTTTTAGTTCTTGTTGGGTTAAGTTATTAACGGGTGACGGATACATAAGGGCCTCTAAATCCCTAATTACCATTTCCTGGAATAGATCCACGCTATTGCCTGGAGCTAATGGAGGAAAAAATGTCGATTTTGAACCTTTTTTAAAAGGATTGGATACAACGCAATCAGGAGTAAATAACGCAGGGTCCGCAGAGGTAAAGGTTAGATTTTCCAGACTAAGGAGTAAGCATATATCTTTTTCCAAAGAGGGTGCGTTCTCCTGGCCTCCAAAGAAGCCAAGAGGACCCACCCGGCATTGTTGCTCTCCTAAAATAGCCGGCTAAGTACTCTTTTTCTGAGTACTGTAGTATTTTTTTAAATGCAATTTTCTGCAGCCTTTGTACAGGTCTATCCGAAAATCTGTTAAATTCAATTTCTCGGGTAGACAAAAATTCAGACCTTTACTAAGCATAGAATACATATCAGGAGTAAGGGAGAGAGATGTTAAATTAATCACGGTGTCAACATTTGTTTCAACATTATTTTTTTCAAAAAATGTGGACTGACCCAACAATATACTGGTCTCATTAGATGACACATAATTTATTGTGTCCTCCAAGACACTTGCTTCCGCTTCCCAGGGTTGGGGATACACTCTCCGTCTCTGTCTGCCACCCCTCCTGATCCGCCTTCCAAAGAGGTGGCAGACGAAGAAGGAGCCTGAAGGGCGGTAGCTGGTAAAGATTTTCTGTGCCTGACCATGAACTCCTCACCCCCACTGGAGTCGGAATCCGTGGTCCATGCACTTTTTTTCTTTTTACTCATATTCTTATTAGAATTTTTATAATAAGATTTCCTAAAATTACCAGTTGAGGACCGGATTTTATTCCAGGAAAACACTTGTTGGTTATCATAGTCCATCTTATCTCTAATATATTTCTCTCTTTTCCTTTCTTTTATTTGCGCTTGCAATGGTAACAGTCTTTTATCCAGCTTGATCAGAAAAACTTTCCAAGCATCCTCCGTAATGCGATTTTCCAACTCTTTTCTTAAATTTAAAAGTTCAGTAGTAATTTTTGCATGTTCTTCCTCGTTTTTTGCCAATACTATCTGCAAAAATTTCATGGAACACTCTTGTTGTACATTGTCCCATTTCTTTTTAAAGGTGTTATCGTCCCGATAAAAGGAAATCTGCTTAACGATTCTTAAGCCTCGTGGCACACGTTGGCTATCCTGATAGGATCTTAGTGACTGTACAGTCCAGAATAAATTAACTTCTTTCTCCGCAAGAGATATAATACGTGATTCAAGGCTTCTATTGTCCATAACTTCCAGATTCTCCTTATCGTTACAGCAGCTAAAAAACGTTGAGGCATCTTCCCTCCCCACAAAAATACCGCTATCAGTTACGTCCATAGACGTTTCCGTCATGTCTGTATTATTCAGATTATTGAAGACAGACTGTAGAACTTCAAACGGTGATATGTGGAAACACTAATAAGTAAGTGTGCACTTACGGTAAAGCACCAGTCCTTAGGAATGTTGAAATAATAGAGATCCCGGTGCACCACTTGTTCCACGTTTTACCGTGCTGCCGCAATCAGTCTCCAAGCGGTGTGGATGAGATCCGTGTGCAGACTCAAAAGGCAATATCACAAACGATCCAAGGAAGAAAGAAAGTCGCACTCCACAAGGGTCTCAATGTTGTTCCATCTTTAATTCATGAAGACATACAGGTACATGCGGTAGGGGAGGTAAGGTGTGCCATACAACGCCGGACGACGGCGTGCCGTTTCGCTAATAGTTAGCTTTCATGGGTCCAGTGCAAATTGCTATGCAGTACCGCCCTCTTAAACCAAATGGTGCGGAAACTGCGTCAGCAAGTGATTAAAAGCAATACATGCAAATATATAATTAGGTGTTGCAACGAACAAATGGATATTCTGGGATATACAAAATCTCTATTAAAGGAGTATAAACATGAACATCTCCTCTTTTTTTAGGAGTACATCATATACAAGTATTCATGGATAATACATTATCAGCACATCATAAAAAACGTACCATCATAGAATATCAGTCTAGCCAAAACACACTGCGTGTCAACTAAATTTATATAGGAAAATAATTAGAATAGCAAATCAGTCGGCAGAAGAAAAAGCAACACCTAATTGTACATTTGCATGTATTGCTTTTAATCACTTGCTGACGCAGTTTCCGCACCATCTGGTTTAAGAGGGCGGTACTGAATAGCAATTTGCACTGGACCCGTGGAAGCTAACTATTAGCGAAACGGCACGCCGTCGTCCGGCGTTGTATGGCACACCTTACCTCCCCTACCGCATGTACCTGTATGTCTTCATGAATTAAAGATGGAACAACATTGAGACCCTTGTGGAGTGCGACTCTCTATATTTAACAACAAAGTGTGAAACAACTGAAAATATATCTTATATTCTAGGTTCTTCAAAGTAGCCACCTTTTGCTTTGATTACTGCTTTGCACAATCTTGGCATTCTCTTCATGAGCTTCAAGAGGTAGTCACCAGAAATGGTCTTCCAACAGTCTTGAAGGAGTTCCCAGAGATACTTAGCATTTGTTGGCCCTTTTGCCTTCACTCTGCGGTCAAGCTCACCCCAAACCATCTCGATTGGGTTCAGGTCTGGTTACTGTGGAGGCCAGGTCATCTGGCGTGGCACCCTATCACTCTCCTTCTTAGTCAAATAGACCTTACACAGCCCGGAGGTGTGTTTGGGTTCATTGTCCTGTTGAAAAATAAATGATGGTCCAACTAAACGCAAACTGGATGGAATAGCATGCCGTTGCAAGATGCTGTGGTAGCCATGCAGTTTCAGTATGCTTTCAATTTTGAATAAATCCCCAACAGTGTCACCAGCAAACACCCCCACACTATCGCACCCCCACACCATAACACCTCCTCCTCCTCACAGTGGGAACCAGGTATGTAGAGTCCATCCGTTCACCTTTTCTGCGTCGCACCAAGACTCGATGGTTGGATCCAAAGATCTCAAATTTGGACTCATCAGACCAAAGCACAGATTTCCTCTGGTCTAATGTCCATTCCTTGTGTTCTTTAGCCCAAACAAGTCTCTTCTGCTTGTTGCCTGTCCTTAGCAGTGGTTTCTAGCAGCTATTTTACCATGAAAGCCTGCTGCACAAAGTCTCCTCTTAACAGTTGTTCTAGAGATGTGTCTGCTGCTAGAACTCTGTGTGGCATTGACCTTGTCTCTAATATGAGCTGCTGTTACCCTGCGATTTCTGAGGCTGGTGGCTCGGATAAACTTATCCTCCGCAGCAGAGGTGACTCTTGGTCTTCCTTTCCTGGGGTGGTCCTCATGTAAGCCAGATTCTTTGTAGCGTTTGCTGGTTTTTGCCACTGCACTTGGGGACACTTTCAAAATTTTCCCAATTTTTCGGACTGACTGACCTTCACTTCTTAAAGTAATGATGGCCACTCGTTTTTCTTTACTTAGCTGCTTTCTTCTTGCCATAATGCAAATTTTAACAGTCTATTCAGTAGGACTATCAGCTGTGTATTCACCAGACTTCTGCACAACACAACTGATGGTCCCAACCCCATTTATAAAGCAAGAAATCCCACTTATTAAACCTGACAGGGCACACCTGTGAAGGGAAAACCATTGCTGGTGACTACCTCTTGAAGCTCATCAAGAGAATGCCAAGAGTGTGCAAAGCAGTAATCAAAGCAAAAGGTGGCTACTTTGAAGAACCTAGAATATAAGTGGCTCGAGGGGTCTCCGGACCCGAGGGGTCGGGGTCGCACGGCCACCCGGAATAAAAGGGGGTATTTACAGGGGAAGGTGTGGAAAGTTCGTGATGCCACCCGTGGTGCGTGGTAAGATGAAGTACCACCACTGCGATTGGGAGTACCCAGTGGCGATGGTGTTGGCAGTCAGGTGTTTAACCCCTCCACGGGTAGGGGGAATGCCCCTGGACTCGGTGATGGTGTCGGGGAGGTGCGCTAGTACCCCGATTTTGGAGTGGGTGTAGAACGGATCTTGAAGGCTCCGTCCTCGTTGGGTAAATCACAAGGACGCCTGAAGCTACTTCCCGGCCTAGGGTCCACGTACCCCATCATGCCCTGGCCCCTGCCCGGCGATGGCACAAGGCTGCCGGCTGTCCTCCTTGACAGTCCGTGCCCCTTGTCACGATCCCCTGCAACCGGGGTCCAGCTCCTACCAGGCCCAGACCAACGTCTGCCGCCTAGTAGTCTCAAGGAGCCCAGCTCCTGACCTCTCCTCTCGAGAGTCACTTCACTCACTTGTGACCTCTCCCTTTGAGAGTCACCATGTCACTGACTGTTTCCTGACACTCCTGACCTCCCCTAACCAACCCAAGTGGGCGGCCCTATTCCCTTCAGGCTGTCCACTTGTGTGTCTGGTGTGTGTGGTGCAAAGTGTTCCTAGGGTTTTGATTAGATTGTTCTTAGCAACACCAAAGGTCAGGGACCCGTAACCAAAGAGGAGGTGGAGATCATGCAGCAGGGCAGATTGCACAATACCCTATGATGACCTGATAGGCCAGGGCGTCACATTCCCCCTTGGTTTAACGTCCGCTACAGGACACCAGAGGTTTATTTTTTTTTTCTCAAAACTGTAGAAAGGGGTAAAAAAAGGGTTAACATTTTTATTTACATTTTCATCCGATGCAGGGGAGGCACTTTTCTTAAATGTTACTAAACCTTTTAAAGAGTTCATCTCTCAACAATGGGACGCTACCAGTTTCAATGGTAGCGGAGACTCAACCTGCTCCTTTGCAGCCTCTACCCACGACAGTCCAGTCCCAATGTCCCGGATCCCGTTAACCCGCCACCCAAACAATCTGAGCCCCTACAAACCTATGGTGGGTCCGTGACCAGGTTAAGGACCTGGGCGTTGTTTTAGACGACTCTGGTGGGCACAGGAGGTACAACTATATACAAAACACAAGTTTGTGTTGGTCACGCCAGTCCTGTGACCGTGATCCATGTTTACTATATATAAAACTTAACGGAGTCCATGTACCGGGTGTACACATTTTAGCAATTTCCTAGCAAATCTGGTTATTTTCACTCTGTTCATTAAAACTGATTAATTAGGAACTTATTTACTAACATTTCTATATGAAAAATAAACTGAAAAACAATAAACAAAAGCACTGATACCTAACATTTCTATGGCATAGTTAAACTATTGGTACTTCAACATTTTTCAACACTCTTCTCTGTAAAAGCCCTGAGCAACCTGGTAGCCGTTTCCCCTTGCGCCGACCCCCACCAGGGCCTCCTGGTGACATCTACCAATACTGCACCGTCCAAGGCCCTGATGGCCTTTTCCCTAGAACAAAGAATGGGGAAAGGTTCAACAAGGAGGGTGCAGTCTATTTAAAACTTTACAACTTGCAGGTTCCGGTCCCTTTTTAATGTTGGGTACCTCCTGGGTACACTCTTGCAAAGTGCCCGGACAAACCACAGTGACGGCAGATAGGCACCACTCCCATGGTATCAACAGAGATCTCCTCATCTGGACTCTGCTTCCACTTCCATGATCTCCAATGCCATCTGTGCTCGTGATGACAGTATCATTCTGCGGCTGTTTCCTCCATAACGTGGTACCCATGCAGCTTCTAGGGGACTGGACCCTGAATCACCTTCCTCCATCTCTTCTGGTTCCGAGTCCACGGTAACCGGGTCAATTTGGTCGGAAGCCACAGACTGATCATCCCTTTCAGGAGTTGAGGGGTCCGCTGCCGGTGGTATGGGCAGCGCCTCCGGGTCAACCGCAACAGAGAGTGAAGGCGACGGCGACTGAGTGCTGGCCTGGAGTGGGGGCGGCTCGGATCCCACAACTGCATCGGCTAGATAAGGAAATCATCTGGGACTGGGTAAACGCTTACCCGCTCCTTCCGTGGAACTTCGGTTTCACGCATTTGCACTGCCGCAGCCATCCTCCGCGTCTCCATCTTCGGAGCTACTCTGGGAGCCTCTACTGAGCAGCTGTGCCTCTCTGCCATCTTGACTCGGCGCTGTCCAGGAACATTATCGCAGAGTCCTGGTGTCCTTGCTTCACTTCCGCTGTTGTTACATTCCAGCATGCCCCCTCAGTTTTCAATCAGCACTCTTTCGCGTGCTGTGGCCCTCTGGGAACTTCCAGTTCCGGCCTCACACACAGGACGAAGGGCAGGGCTTCTGCTTTGCGCGCTTTCACGGGGAAGATGGCGTTTTGGCATGAAAAGATGGTGGAAAATGGTGGAATTGGTGGGAAATGGAATCTTTTCGGCTCTAAGGTGCACGTCACCCAGGTAAGTGGGTCCTGCTCGGATCCTGTTCGTGACGCCAAAGTTTCCAGGGTGTGTCGCCTCCGCATCAGCAGCCTGCCGCTGCCGTTCGGATCCGGATCCGCGGTGGCTCGAGGGGTCTCCGGACCTGAGGGGTCGCGCGGCCATCCGGAATAAAGGGGGGTATTTACTGGGGAAGTTCTGGAAAGTTCGTGACGCCACCCGTGGTGCGTGGTAAGATGGAGTACCACCGCTGCGATTGGGAGTACCTGGTGGCGTTGGTGTGGGCAGCCAGGTGTTTAACCCCTCCGCGGGTACGGGGAATGCCCCGGGACTCGATGATGGTGTCAGGGAGGTGCCGTCGGGCCGGTAAGAGTTAATTATGTACTCACTCAGTCCAATAACGCTGACAATTGTGGTAAACCAAAGTTCTTGATGCCACTGCAGCAGGGAGGGAGCACGCCTGGATCCCATGGCTGTTGGTGTTGCTTGTTAGCCTGTGACCTTGACCTTGGCACTTCTTTTCTGTAGTTGGTCCCTTTTAGCATAGAACTAAATGGATCCCGCTCACCCATATGGCTAACAGAGTGAGCTTGCTCTCAGGGCTCACGCTTGGGATTTTCTGGACTATGTATTGGGAAAGTCCTATCCCCCTCGTTGCGCTAGTACCCCGATTTTGGAGTGGGTGGAGAACGCATCTTGAAGGTTCCGTCCTCATCGGGTAAATTACAAGGACGCCTGAAGCTACTTCCCGGCCTAGGTTCCACGTACCCCGTCGTGCCCTGGCCCCTGCCTGGCGATGCACAAGGCCACCGGTTGTCCTCCTCAACCATCCGTGCCCCTTGTCACTATCCCCTGCGACTGGGGTCCAGCTCCTACTAGGCCCGGACCAACGTCTGCCACCTAGTAGTCTCAAGGAGCCCAGCTCCTGACCTCTCCTCTCGAGAGTCACTTCTCCACTCACTTGTGACCTCTCCTCTTGAGAGTCACCACTTCACTGACTGTTTCCTGACACTCCTGACCTCCCCTAACCAACCCCCCAGGTGGGCGGCCCTATTCCCTTCAGGCTGTCCACTGGTGTGTCTGGTGGGTGTGGTGCAGAGTGTTCCTAGGGTTTTGATTAGATTGTTCTTAGCAACACCAAAGGTAAGGGACCCATAACCAAGTAGGAGGTGGATATCATGCAGAAGGGCAGATTGCACAATACCCTGTGACGACCTGATAGGCCAGGGCGTCACACTTCCCTCTGCCGACAAGCTTTTCGGAAATGGAAATTTCACTTTCCAGCAGGACTTGGCACCTGTCCACACTGCCAAAAGTACCAATACCTGGTGTAATAACACAGTATCACTGTGCTTGATTGGCCAGAAAACGTGCCTGACCTAAACCCCATAGAGAATCTATGGGGTATTGTCAATAGGAAGATGAGAGACACCAGACCCAAAAATGCAGACGAGCTGAAGGCTGCTATCAAAGCAAGCTTGGCTTCCATAACACTTCAGCAGGGCCACAGGCTTATCACCTCCATGCCACGCCGCATTGATGCAGTAATTCATGTAAAATGAGCCCCAACCAAGTATTGAGTGCATTTTCTGTACAGAGTTTTTAGTAGGCTAACATTTCTTACTTTAAAATACTTTTTTCAGTTGATCTTAGAATATTCTAATTTTCTGATATAATGACTTTTGGTTTTTCATTGGCTGTAAGCCATAATCAACAACATTAACAGAAATAAACATTTGAAATAGATCACTCTGTGTGTAATGACTCTATATGATATATGTGTTTCCCTTTTTGTATTGAATTATTGAAATAAAATAACTTTTTGATGATATTCTAATTTATTGAGATGCACTTGTATATGCTTGTTACTTGTCCCGACCCTATGCAGTTGCCCTCTGCTTCACATAATGCAGCTGTTCTGTATCACATATAGACCTCTGGCACCATCTAGTGGTAATTTTTGCCTAATGCAGTTGTTTAATGTTTTCTGCTGCTGTGGACCTATTTATTATTATTGATAAAACTATTCCCACAGTATGAATGTCTATGCATGTGCTGATTGGTGCTAGGTCTTTTTATGATTTTTTCTGTGCACCTGTGGTTATATCTTTGTATCTTGTTCATGGATTTTTTTTTAATCCTCTTTGTGATACTATTGTTTGATAAATAAAGATTTTCTACTTTATTAAAGAGGATTTGCTTTTTGAATTATTTACCTAGTTTATATGGGCTTGTATATGCTCCAATTTCGATTGATGGTATTCTTATTATGTGTTGGAGTGGCCCTAATAAGAGATGATATCCAGGCGGCACTCAAAATTGCAGGTGCACGGTCAAGGGATGGCACACCCAAATGACAAATGAACAATAAGACCGGACCGACACTCCAAAATTTGCAGTAATCTTTTAGGGTTTAATCCACGAAAGCAGACTACAAACAAAAAGATAGCGTTTCGGCTAGACATTTAGCCAATACATCTAACTGGTCATATAAAAAAACACATATATAGCCCAAGGCTTCTACATCAGTGATTGAACCACCCAACTCATTTGCATATTGAATTGAATAATTAAAACTAAAGAAAACTATTTCAAGTATATTTGACCATTTATATATGTTATAATGTAATATAATTATTTTGAGTGTAAAAAATGAAAGAAAGAAATGAGAAAGAAAAAATGGAAGAAAAATAAACTCCACTCCCAATTTACCAAGAAGAATTTTTAAAAAAAATTACAATACAATATATAATTAACATGGTGAATATGGGGAACATATGTTATACACTATACGACAAAGCATAATATCAATACATGCTATATTAACAAAGAAGATTTTTTTTAAAAAAGTTTTTTGTAAGCAATATATATGCAATTGCAGAAACATTCGATAATTACAAAGAGCATGAAAAAAATCCTTTAATATTTTTTGAAAAAGTGCATATGCAATTGTAGAAACAGTCAATAACTATAAAAAGCATGAAATGTCGTATTCCCGATTTAAACCAGGTGGGTGGGGGGATTGTAATCGGTGAATCCAGAATAGTTCACGTTGCTTTAACAATCTTACGCGATCACCGCTTCTCCTTGATGAAGATATCTGCTCAAGAATCTGATAACGTAATTGTGAAACATTATGTTTATTATCACAAAAGTGCTGTGAGACAGGTAAAGATAAATTCTTCTGTCTAATGGTTTACTTGTGACTAGATAAACATTCTTTAAATTTCAAAGTTGTTACTCCCACGTAAATCAAACCGCACGGACACTTTAAAAGATAAACTATAAAGGTGCTATAAAGGCCCAGTCACACACAACGACTTACCAGCGATCCCGAAAACGATTCGACCTGATAGGGATCGCAGGTAAGTCGCTGGTGAGATGTCACACAGTCAGATCTTACCAGCGATGCAGGAACAATACAGGTCGCAGTAGCGACCTGTATAACGATCTCAGCAGTCACTGGGACTCTGTCACACAGTGTCAAACACAGCGATGGGTCCTGCCCGGCAGGACATCGCCTTTGAAGAAAATGGCCTGGACCATTCTGCAATGACTAGAGATCTCACAGCAGGGGCCTGATCGCTGGTAGGTGTCACATATAACAAGATCGCTAACGGGATCGCTACTGTGTCACGGAAACCGTGACTCAGCTGCGATCTCGCTAGCGATCTCGTTATGTGTGACGGTAGCTTAAGAGGTATAGTAACTATTAATCTTAGATGATTCACCCGTGTGAGGATGATAGAATTTCTCACCTTTAATAATACCAGAACAATGCGCGCAATTTAAATAGGGACACATTCCCTTGGCTACAGTAGATATAACAGATTGTGTATATCTAGATTTACCCCCAAGTCAGCTCTCACGATATTATCCCGTAAATTCTGTGTTCTAAGATGACATATGAGAGGAGTGAATTAAAATTCCTGTATTTTTGGATAGGAATTGGTCAAAATGTGCCAATGTCTGCCTAAAACGCGACGTATGTATACCGACCATGTGTGAAATGTGTTCGTAAATGCTATCCTTTTACTATTACTTTTTACAGTTGGAATTTAATTTTTTTGTTGAACAAGTAGAGATTTGGGATAATCCTGTGAGAGAAATTTATCGGAAATCTCTTGCAACCTTAATTCACATGTTGCAGAGTCTGAAACAATCCTACCCACGCTTTGATATTGGGAATATGGTAAAGATTTTTTCAAATAGTGATGATTACTAGAAATTAATAATAGATTGTTTCTATCCGGAGTTTTTCTGTATAGATCTGTTGTAATTGTATTATTAATATCCTTGCTGATTAAAACATCCAGAAAATTAATCTGCGTGGAAGACACATGTAATTAAGTTCATCCCAAATTTCCAGCACAAAAGTTTCAAGGGCTTTGATGTTGCACCTCCACACGCAAAACACGTCATCTATAATTTAAATCTCCTCCAAAATAAACAATGATTTTTAAAAAAAATCACTACAATAAATGAAATGCTGTTTTGTTTGTATCGTGCTTTCATGGATTAAACCCTAAAAGATTACTGCAAATCTTGGCATGCCGGTCTTATTGTTCATTTGGAGTGGCCCTAGTTATCTTCTTCCATAATATGGTGTCTCATATGACCATTCTTGTGTTTTATATATACAGTTCTAATTACAGAATAGTCTAGCATGGATTAATACAGCTATTCATGAATTAAACAGGAGGTGTCTGACCATGTCACACACACCACATGCGAAGATAAGTTAGGAAATATTAAAATTACATTTCTCAATGAAGTTTTTTCAGGATTAAATGCAATGAGAAGAACAAAAGCAAAAACGCCACCTGTAAACAGGCTAAAGGGGAGGATTTGTTTTTTCTTTTTTATCTTGTCTTACATATGTCATTAAACAGGAAAGAATGTTTTTGAATTTTTTTTCCTCTAAAATGCTATTTAGATTTCATTTTGTAGCTTTTATTGTCACTCCGTAAAAGTGGCGTAACAGACACCAGTTGTGAGTCAGAAATGCATCCATTCATCTTTCTCATGCTGTTCCCATTCAGTTTCAGCACTTTTCCTTCCATTGCAGCATTTTTACCAGCCTTTCCAGACATCCTTGGAAGGTACTCTTGAAAAATATTTGAGTTTTCCCATTGACTTTGATCTACAAGTTCTTTCCCTACAATATGCTTCCAACGGATGACCACATCCTGATTATTCTTCTCAGTATTTAAATCGCAGAGTGCTGGCTGGTCATCCATCCCTAATGGTTGTAAGACAATGGGGCATTTCTTGTGGTCTCAGGGACCTTTGTACTTTAACATACCGTAAACATTGATATGAGCATTCTGATTAAAGGTCCAGTCACACTAAGCAACTTACCAGCGATCCCAACAACGATAGGGATCGCTGGTAAGTTGCTAGGAGGTTGCTGGTGAGATGTCACACTGCGACGCTCCAGCGATCCCACCAGCAACCTGACCTGGCAGGGATCGCTGGAGCGTCGCTACACGAGTTGCTGGTGAGCTCACCAGCAACCAGTGACCAGCCCCCAGCGCCGCGTGGAAGATGATGCGCTTGGTAACTAAGGTAAATATCGGGTAACCAACCCGATATTTACCTTGGTTACCAGCGCACGGAGCTACACGTGCAGAGAGCAGGGAGCAGCGCACACTGAGCGCTGGCTCCCTGCTCTCCTAGTTACAGCACACATCGGGTTAATTACCTGATGTGTGCTGCAGCTAAATGTGCACAGAGCAGGGAGCAGCGCACACTGCTTAGCGCTGGCTGCTTCCTCTCCTAGCTACAGCACACATCGGGTTAATTAACCCGATATGTCCTGCAGCTACATGTGCACAGAGCAGGAGCCGGCACTGACAGTGAGAGCGGCGGAGGCTGGTAACAAAGGTAAATATCGGGTAACCAAGGACAGGGCTTCTTGGTTACCCGATGTTTACTGTGGTTACCAGCCTCCGCAGAAGCCGGCTCCTGCTGCCTGCACATTTAGTTGTTGCTGTCTCGCTGTCACACACAGCCATCTGTGCTTCACAGCGGGACAGCAACAACTAAAAAATGGCCCAGGACATTCAGCAACAACCAACGACCTCACAGCAGGGGCCAGGTTGTTGCTGGATGTCACACACAGCAACATCGCTAGCAACGTCACAAAAGTTGTTCGTTAGCAGCGATGTTGCTAGCGATGTTGCTTAGTGTGACGGGGCCTTAAGGCTCTTTTACAAATTGACCAAAGACCTAACTTTTAGCTGCAGAATACAAAATGATATATACACATATCTCGGTATTTTAGCATATCTTATAAAAGTAAGACATTTATCTGCAATCAAAAAGTGAGTGTGCAATGGTCCCCAAACAGGCCATGATTTATGGATATCCTACAAAAAAGAACCCATGGAAATTTCTGAAGCTTTTGCTTATAATTCCATCACATCTGCAATACTATGGAAATCCTGAATCATGATATAGTTGGGGGCCTTGAGGATTAGGGTTGAGAACCAGGGATCTAAGATATCAGTTTGCAGCAGACAAGTCATGGCGAACATGTTTGAGACTGACACAAATTTTGGTTTCACAATGTTTGCCGCTTGAATGTTTTTCAAAATTTTAGTCAGTTGTTTCTATGGTTAATGAAGTGTAATTATCAGCATGTCATACATTTTTAAACTTTTATTGACAAATATATCACATTTATGGAACACTCAATATTTACAGAGTTGACCCTACTTTTTTAATTCTCCCTGTGTGAGGTTTTTAGGCTTTTTGCCTTGTTTTGTCATTTTGCTTTAATCTGTTTCTTCTTCATTGGCCATTTTGCTTCCTGTTCTGTTGTCCTCACCTTTGCCCTCAGTCAATATGGATTCCTCAGCTTCTATGTTCCCGCCTTGTTCCCTGCCAATTACCTGCTTAAGCCATCTCATTTGATGGACCAGTGCGTCTGAATCCTGTTTGCAGTCTGCATGTAACCTGGTCTCCTGAAGTCTTTGGAAGGACTAATTTTCTGACATCCTCTGTCTAGGATCCCTGGAACTTGTGTCCACACAGTAACCTTTCTGCTCTGCAATGGACACTTACAAGTACAGTAAGAGAGACTTAATTATACCTTGACATGTCTGCTGAACTTTGAGGATCTATTACTGCTTAATTTGTCCCAGCCTTTGCACCCTGCAACTGTTTAACCCTTCATGTTTTGTGCACTTATATGAAGTAATACAACTATTTAGCAAACCTGTGTCTCTGTGTTTTTTGGTACCCTTGCACTAGACTCTATACCAACAGTATTTAACACCTTACACCCAGGCTTACTGGAGATCAGCTTTTGGGCCAAATCCTGACTGATGACAGCACATTATTGTTTAAGAAGTGCTTTGAGTTTATTACAATTTCTGTATTTTACTTTGTCTACCTGCTTTTTGAGGATTGGCCACAGGTTTGCAATAGGATTGAGGACTGGGGAGTTTCCTGGCCATGGACCCAGAATTTCAATGTTTTGTCCACCAATGATATGTTTTTAAAACAGGGATGTCTAACTCAAATACACAGTGGTGCAAAATTAAAAACGTGGACAACATCGCAGGCCAACCTTGATATTTATTCAAAGAATGCCTACAATTGAGCGTTGACATCACTAAGTTTATTTGCAGTCACAGCTGGAGGTTCTATTGGTACCCCACCTGTGACCGCAGTTAACGTGATCTCAGGTAAGGTCACTGAGTTCACAGACCTGCATGTTTTTTTTCCAGGAGATGCAGATTTGGTGCAGTAATATGGTGTAGAAATTTCAGCACCAAAGTTGCATCTCTTGGCAAGAAAATGCACAAACACTGTTTTGATGCCATTTTGATGCAGTTTTTTTGCCATGAAGTACTGAAATGTCTGCACCAGATTTCAGCCCCAAATCTTCAGAGCTGGAATCGCTGTGGGACCTCATGTGGATTATGTCAGAACTGTTGTTTTTTTTTGTTTTTTAGGTTAATAAATTGGAGAAAGAGGGTGGAGTTTTTTGTATCTAATAGACAATCTCCATTACTAATCTAGGACTTAGTGGCAGTTGTGAGCTGTCATTAATCCCTTATTACTCCTATTACCATCGCACCAGGGCAATCAGATTGAGTAGGGTTAAGTTTAAGGATTGTCGCATCTAATGGATGCAAAAATTCTGGGCGGCTGCAGGCTGCTATTTTTAAGATGGGAGCACAATAATTATGGGTCTCCCCATCCTGAAAATACTAGCCCAAAACTGACGGCTTTATCATGGCTAGGTATGAAAAATAGGGGGGGGACCGCATGCTGGTTCTCATTATTTAAATAATAAAAAAAAAAGCCTCACAGGTTCCCTCTTGTTTTGATACACAGCCAAGATAAGCACACAGCTGGAGGCTTCAGCCTGTAGCCATATGCTTTATCTGTGCTGGGTATCATAATATGGAGGGACCCTATGCCAATTATTTTATTTATTTTTACATCACTATACAGATGCACACAGCGTGTATGATTCCAAAGAGTCACAAACGCTGTCACACAGGGTGGAGGCGCGGTCTGACTGCAACCAATCACAGACACTGGGACTGCTGGGGGAAGTCGTGCAAAAGTAGGAAGGATAAAGAGCGGCTCCAGATGTAGTATGAGCGACCCCAAAAGTAGTGTTACTGCCGAATGGGAGACTTTTCCCTATTTCCTTTCTTTTTTAAAATACCCAGGTGGCTGGATCCGGATAGTTATCCTGAGAACGCCGGGCTTGGGGGTCAGTGTATGGATACTTGGGAACCCGCGTGGATCCAGACTTTTACAATCCGGAGCCGCCCATCGCTAACAATAATAATAATTTAATGAAAATCAAACCTTTCAAGTTCTGTGAGTTAAGCCTGCTTTACACGCTATAAGATATCTTACGATGTGTCGGCGGGGTCACGTCGTAAGTGACGCACATCCGGCGTCGTAAAGTATGTTGTAGCGTGTGACAGCGACGTGCAATTGCGATTGAACGAAAAAACGTTCATCGCATGCACATCGTTCATTCCTGACGAATTGAACGTCAGATCGTTCATCGTACCCGGGGTAGCACACATCGCAGTGTGTGACACCCCAGGAACGATGAACAGATCTCACCTGCCTCCTGCGGCTCCTGGCCCACAATGTGGAAGGAAGGAGGTGGGCGGGATGTTTACGTCCTGCTCAGCCCGCCCCTCCGCTTCTATTGGCCGGCTGCCGCGAGACGTCGATGTGACGGCAAACGTCCCTCCCACTCCAGGAAGTGGACGTTCGCCGCCCACATCGAGGTTGTATGGAAGGTAAGTATGTGTGATGGGGGTTAATCGTTTGTGCGGCACGTTCAACAAATTGAACGTGCTGCACATACGATGGGGGCATTGCAAATCGCATACGATATCGTATGCGAAATTGCAACGTGTAAAGCAGGCTTAAGGGAGAAAAATAAAAGCTATTGGACAATACTATTATGTGGTACAGTATCAAATGCCTTTGCAAAGTCCAAATAAATCACATCAGCTGCATTGCAAATCTGGATATTGGTAATGCAGCTTATGTGATTTATTTGGACTTTGCAAAGGCATTTGATACTGTATAACATAATAACCTTATACTAAAGCTCCAGAAGCAAGGACTAGGGGAAACTATATGCAACTGGGTAAGGAATTGGCTAAAAGATAGGAAACAGAGTAGTTATAAATGGTACATACTCTAAATGGGCTATAGTCAGCAGTGGGGTGCCGCAGGGATCTGTGCTAGGACCGATTCTTTTTAATGAAGTCCAGAAAAAGAAAATTCCAGTGTCTTGTGGATAACCGGGGTATATTAAAATAGAAAATGTATTAAATCAATTAAAAATCTAGTGAAAAAACACATCCGAAGGTGCACAGAAAACACAGGCACAGGACTATTTCCTACATGTTTCAACCTATGTGGTCTTAATCATGGATCATTAATATCATTATTCCATGATTAAGACTGTAGCAAACCTCCCTGGACGTGGCCGTAGGAGGAAAACTGATGACAAATCAAAGAGGCAGATAATACGAATGGTAACAAAACAGCCCAGATAAACTTCTAAAGAGATTAAAGCTGAACTTCAAGCTCAAGGAACGTCAGTGTCAGATTGGACCATCCATCATTGTTTGAGCCAAAGTGAACTTTAAGGGAGATGACCGAGGAGGACACAATTGTTGACACAAAATCATAGAAAAGCCAGACTTTAATTTGCCAAACTATATGTTGACAAGCCACAAAGCTTCTGGGAAAATGTCCTATAGACAGATGAGACAAAAATGGAACTTTTTAGCAAGGCACTTCAACTCTATTTTCACAGATGGAAAAATGAAGCATATCAAGAAAAGAACACTGTCCCTACTGTGAAACATGGAGGAGGCTCTGTTATGTTCTGGGGCTGCTTTGCTGAATCTGGCACAGGGTGTCTTGAATCTGTGCAGGGCACAATAAAATCTCAAGACTATCAAGAGATTTTAAAGAGAAATGCGCTACCCAGTGTTAGAAAGCTTGGTCTCAGTCGCAGGTTATGGACCTTGCAACAGGATAATGACCCAAAACAGAATGAAAAACACCCAAGAATGGCTAAGAGAAAAACATTGGACTATTCTGAAGTGGCCTTCTATGAGCCATGACTTAAATCCTATTAAGCATCTTTGGAAAGAGCTGAAACATGCCATCTGGAAAAGGTAACTTCAAACACGAGACAGCTGGAGCAGTTTGCTCTTGAGGAGTGGGCCAAAATATCTGTTGAGAGGTGCAGACGTTTCATTGACAGGTACAGGAATTGTTTGATTGCAGTGATTGCCTCAAAAGGTTGTGTAACAAAATATTACCATCATTTCTGTACAGGCCTATTTCATGAGTTTTATTTTTTTTTTAAATTCTGTTGAAGCATGGTTGAAAAACAATGTCTACTTTCATTTGTTCATTTTTATAGATTTTTTTATTTATTACTTTTGTCAGATTCAAATGATTTCTGTGACCATTGTGGGTTTTTCTTTCATAAAACAAGTGGACCCAACAATTTTGACCACAAATACAAATAAATACCGTAAATACAAATTTTGACCGTAAATACAATAAATGACTAGTGATAAACAAACAAGCACTACCATGCTCGTTAATGATAACAAGCAGCTGATGCTCACATGGGCACGACGCAAGTACCCAAGTATAATGTAACTCAATGGGGAACGCAAGCAGTTTTACAGAAGATTTCCTGGAAAAATGCTTGAGTACTCCATCGACTTCCATTATACTACATTACTCGAATCGTGACCATCTGAGCATCAACTGCTTGTTACGAGTACAGAGTAACCCGAGCATGACAGAGCTCGCTCATTACTAATGATGACAAAATGGAGAAATTCCAGTAAGTGTGATAAAGACATGTAAAGTAAAAACATTAATCACAATAGAAAGAGGGGAGAGAATATTTGTCCTATATTTGTGCAACTCTGGGCTGGGCGTTTTGTATATAGGCCCTCTTTTGGTCACATGACCTATCATTGCTATTACCCAGAGAGGCTATAGGTTGCATACCACACCGCTCATATGGGTGTTTTTAACAACTTTTATTAGTCTAATATATATAAAGGTGTGTGTGTGTATGTGTGTGTGTGTCCACTAAAGGAATCCGCACCGTCGCATTTACAATCACAAAATTTTGCAGACACCCCATATAACTCTGGAAACATCGTAGATTATGTTTTGAGGGGAAAATTTAACCCCACGCTTTAGTTATTCACCAAAAAGAAGGGAATTTTGTTACTTACCGTAAATTCCTTTTCTTCTAGCTCCTATTGGGAGACCCAGACGATTGGGTGTATAGCTACTGCCTCCGGAGGCCACACAAAGCATTACACTAAAAAGTGTAAGGCCCCTCCCCTTCTGGCTATACACCCCCAGTGGGATCACTGGCTCACCAGTTTTAGTGCAAAAGCAAGAAGGAGGAAAGCCAATAACTGGTTTAAACAAATTCACTCCGAGTAACATCGGAGAACTGAAAAACCGTTCAACATGAGCAACATGTGTACCCGAAACAACCCAAAAATCCCGAAGGACAACAGGGCGGGTGCTGGGTCTCCCAATAGGAGCTAGAAGAAAAGGAATTTACGGTAAGTAACAAAATTCCCTTCTTCTTCGTCGCTCCATTGGGAGACCCAGACGATTGGGACGTCCAAAAGCTGTCCCTGGGTGGGTAAAGAAATACCTCATGTTAGAGCTGCAAGACAGCCCTCCCCTACGAGGAGGCAACTGCCGCCTGCAGGACTCTTCTACCTAGGCTGGCGTCCGCCGAAGCATAGGCATGCACCTGATAATGTTTGGTGAAAGTGTGCAGACTCGACCAGGTAGCTGCCTGGCACACCTGTTGAGCCGTAGCCTGGTGTCGTAATGCCCAGGATGCACCCACGGCTCTGGTAGAATGGGCCTTCAGCCCTGAAGGAACCGGAAGCCCAGCAGAACGATAGGCTTCAAGAATTGGTTCTTTGATCCATCGAGCCAGGGAGGCCTTAGAAGCCTGCGACCCTTTGCGCTGACCAGCGACAAGGACAAAGAGTGCATCCGAAGGGCGCAAGGGCGCCGTGCGGGAAATGTAGATTCTGGGTGCTCTCACCAGATCTAACAAATGTAAATCCTTCTCATACCGATGAACTGCATGAGGACAAAACGAAGGCAAGGAGATATCCTGATTAAGATGAAAAGAGGATACCACCTTCGGGAGAAACTCCTGAATGGGGCGCAGCACTACCTTGTCCTGGTGGAAGACCAGGAAGGGAGTCTTGGATGACAGCGCTGCCAGCTCAGACACTCTCCGAAGAGATGTGATCGCTACCAGAAAAGCCACGTTCTGGGATAGTCTAGAAAGTGAAACCTCCCTCAGAGGCTCGAAGGGCGGCTTCTGGAGGGCAACTAGTACCCTGTTCAGATCCCATGGATCTAACGGCCGCTTGCACGGGGGAACGATATGGCAAACCCCCTGTAGGAACGTGCGCACCATAGGAAGGCGTGCCAAACGCCTCTGAAAAAAGACGGATAGCGCCGATACCTGACCTTTAAGGGAGCCAAGCGCCAAACCTTTTTCTAACCCAGATAGCAGGAAAGAAAGAAAGGTAGGCAATGCAAATGGCCAGGGAGACACTCCCTGAGCAGAGCACCAGGATAAGAATATCCTCCACGTTCTGTGGTTCTTAGCGGACGTGGGCTTCCTAGCCTGTCTCATGGTGGCAACGACCCCGTGGAATAATCCTGAAGACGCTAGGATCCAGGACTCAATGGCCACACAGTCAGGTTCAGGGCCGCAGAATTCCGATGGAAAAAACGGCCCTTGGGACAGTAAGTCTGGTCGGTCTGGTAGTGCCCACGGTTGGCCGACCGTGAGCTGCCACAGATCCGGATACCACGCCCTCCTCGGCCAGTCTGGGGCGACGAGTATGACGCGGCTGCAATCGGATCTGATCTTGCGTAGCACTCTGGGCAAGGGTGCCAGAGGTGGAAACACATAAGGGAGCCGGAACTGCGACCAATCTTGCGCTAGGGCGTCTGCCGCCAGCGCTCTTTGATCGCGAGACCGTGCCATGAAGGTTGGGACCTTGTTGTTGTGCCGGGGCGCCATTAGGTCGACGTCCGGCCTTCCCCAGCGGCGACAGATTTCCTGAAACACGTCCGGGTGAAGGGACCATTCCCCTGCATCCATGCCCTGGCGACTGAGGAAGTCTGCCTCCCAGTTTTCTACGCCGGGGATGTGAACTGCGGATATGGTGGAGGCCGTGGCATCCACCCACATCAGAATCCGCCGGACTTCCTGGAAGGCTTGCCGACTGCGTGTCCCCCCTTGGTGATTGATGTATGCCACCGCTGTGGAGTTGTCCGATTGAATTCGGATCTGCTTTCTTTCCAGCCACTGCTGGAAGGCTAGTAGGGCAAGATACACTGCTCTGATTACCAGAACATTGATCTGAAGGGTGGACTCCTGCTGAGTCCACGGACCCTGAGCCCTGTGGTGGAGAAAAACGCTCCCCACCCTGACAGACTCGCGTCTGTCGTGACCACCGCCCAAGACGGTGGTAGGAAGGATCTTCCCTGTGATAATGAGGTGGGAAGAAGCCACCATTGCAGAGAGTCCTTGCCGTCTGTGAAAGGGATACTTTCCTGTACAGGGATGTTGACTTCTCGTCTCATTGGCGGAGAATGTCCCATTGAAGTGAACGCAGATGAAACTGCGCAAACGGAACCGCCTCCATTGCCGCCACTATCTTCCCGAGGAAGTGCATGAGGCGTCTTAAGAAGTGCGACTGACCTTGAAGGAGAGTCTGCACCCCAGTCTGTAGTGACCGCTGCTTGTCCAGCGGAAGCCTCACTACCACTGAGAGGGTATGAAACTCCATGCCAAGATACGTTAGTGATTGGGTCGTGACAGGTTTGACTTTGAGAAGTTGATGATCCACCCGAACGTCTGGAGAGTCTCCAGCGCAACATTCAGGCTGAGTTGGCCTGCCTCTTGAGAGGGTGCCTTGACAAGTATATCGTCCAAGTAAGGGATCACAGAGTGTCCCTGTGAGTGCAAGACTGCTACCACTGCCGTCATGACCTTGGCGAACACCCGTGGGGCTGTCGCCAGCCCGAATGGCAGAGCTACGAACTGAAGCTGGTCGTTTCCTATCACGAAATGTAGAAAAACATTGGTGCTCTGTAGCAATCGGCACGTGGAGATAAGCATCTTAGATGTCTATTGAAGCTAGGAAATTTCCTTGAGACATTGAGGCAATGACGGAGCGGAGGGTATCATCCGGAACCGCCTGGCCTCCACGTGCTTGTTGAGCAGTTTTAGGTCCAGAACGGAACGGAAAGAGCCATCCTTGTTTGGCACCACAACCAGATTGGAGGAAAACCGTGTCTTGTTCCTGAAGAGGAACCGGGATTACCACTCCTTCTGCCTGCAGAAGAGCATCTGCTCGGTGGGGAGGTGGGGACGTTCTGAAGAATCGAGTCGGAGGACGAGAACAGAACTCTGTCCTGTGCACGTGGGCACACTGTCCCTCACCCACCGGTCTGTGACCTGTGGCAGCTAAATGTCGCCAAAGGCGAGCGAGTCTGCCATCAACCGCGGATGCGGAAAGATGAGAGAGCTGAGAGTCATGAGGAGACCGCCTTGGCAGCGGTTCCTCCGGCTGCCTTCCTTGGGCGTGATTGAGCCCGGCCGGCAGCTGAGCCCCTCTGAGGCTTTTCAGCCCTTTTGGACGAGGACAATTGGGACCTGCCCGAGCCTGGGAAGGACCGAAACCTCGGCTGTCCTTCCAGGACAGCATTAATAGGGTAAGTCGCAATGCAGACATTGCGAGGTTACAGACGCCCCTGCGGCACAGATGTACTTGTGCTCAAGACCAGCTGCACAAGAACAGCTGAAAAGCTTAGGGTGCCCATACGGCTGTGAATGCCGGAGCAACCGACACGCCGATAGCTTCACAGACAGATTTCAACCAGAGTCCATCTGTCTGTCAATGGCATCTGTAAGTGAAGTCCCATCTCCACTGCAACTATGGCTCTAGCCGCAAGCCTGGAGATTGGAGAATCCACCTTTGGACCCTGGGTCCAACGCCTGACCACGTCAGGGGGAAAGTGATAACGTGTATCCTTAATACGTTTGGAGAAAACGCTTATCTGGGAAGCGTGGTGTTCCTGGACTGCTTCTCTGCAGTCAGCGTGGCCAGAACAATACTCTGAAGCTGACTCCTCCGCTGGGGGAGCTGAGGGAGAAAAGATCCAACATTCCATTGATGGACGCTATAGGATCATTCCTTATGGCGTCACCATCCGGTGTATCCGGAGTGAGAGCGGTGTCAGGATCAAAGTCCTGATGAGCTACGTCTACCTCATCATACAGAGAGCCTCCTGGGACCCCCCCGGAGCACCGATTTTTAATCCAAGTGAGGGTGGCCAGGGAGCAATGATCCAGATTGCCCATGGCCTGTCCGGACTGCAAGTCTCTATCCCATTGCAACTCCGTCCCTGTCCTTGGACAGGGTTGAGAGGTGGTTCTTTTGGCCACGTCAAGTAGAGACCCCGGCTGACCAAGTGCTACAGGGGAGCATTGCACCCAATGGGGAGCAGTGCCGTGGAACAGTATCACATGCAGCAAAAACAGCATCGAAAGCCTGTGTTGCTTATATGCTGCTGCCGACTTATAGAGCCAAGAATGGCGACCGTACAGTGCAATGTATATCATACAAGCATAAAGTACAAATGAACACTGCAGCACATGCAATACAAGCAGCATAGAAAGCCTGCTTTTCTGCTGCTGTAGACTAGCCATCTAGGGGAATATAGCCCAGAATAGCGACCATACAGTGCAATGTATAGCATACAAGCATAAGTACAAATGAACAACTGCAACACCTGCAATACAAGCAGCATAGAAAAAAACCTGTGCCTCAGCACCCTTGCTTTTCTGCTGCTGTAGTCTAGCCATTCTATGGCGAATATAGCCAAGACTAGTGACCGTACAGTGCAGTGTATAGCATACAAGCATAAATACACATGAACACTTCAGTACGTGCAATACAAGCAGCATAGAAAGCCTGTGCCGTAGCACTCATGCTTTCCTGCTGCTGGTGTGTCGCCATCTAAGAGGGCATATAGCCCGAAATAGCGACCTATGCAGTGTACTTAAATACAAATAGACAAACTGCGGTATTTAGTGTCAGCACCCCAGGTGCCGCTTACCGCCCGCCTATAAGCGGGTGTGTGGTCGCCCTGGTTGCCCCGAGTCCGTTCTCTCAGCTCGGGCTGCAGGAATGGCTGCCGGCGTCCTTCCCCAGCTCGTGTGAGTAGGGGCGGGCCGTGGGCGTGCCCCAAGTCAGAGCGGGAAACCGGCGTCCCACAGTGTCTAGTGAGAGGGCTGGAGCATGTAAATAAGGCTCCAGCCCTCGGCGCTGCTGATTGTACAGCGTCTCTCCCCTACCCTGATTGACAGGGTGGGGGCGGGAACGAAGCTGAGTTAGGCCGCAAAAGCCGGGGACTGGATTTATGAGCGCCGCCGCCGTAAAAGCGCGGTCGGCGCCAAGTCCCCGGCGCACTACAAGTCCCAGCCGCGCCGCCGCTCCCGGAGCGTCCGGCGCGGTAGTTCCCAATAAATAAAGTCACTCAGCTAGGCTGCAGTGACTGTAACCCTTTACTGTCCCCGGCGCACTAGCACCCCCAGCAAGTCTGGAGTGTGCTGTGCCTGTGTGTACGGGGACACAGAGTACCTGAATGGTGCAGGGCCATGTCCCTGAACGGCACTCCCGCTCCACATCCAGCAGGTTCAATGGGTCTGTGGATGGAGCCCGGCCTCAGGGCTTTGGGGCCGGTAAGATCCCACTTCCTCAGAGCCCCTCAGGGGGATGGGGAAGGAAAACAGCATGTGGGCTCCAGCCGCCGTACCAGCAATAGGTACCTCAACCTTACAAACCACCGGTGGGGTGAGAAGGGAGCATGCTGGGAGCCCCATATGGGCCCTCTTTTCTTCCATCCGATATAGTCAGCAGCTACTGCTGACTAAACAGTGGAGCTATGCGTGGATGTCTGACCTCCTTCGCACAAAGCCGAAAACTGGTGAGCCAGTGATCCCACTGGGGGTGTATAGCCAGAAGGGGAGGGGCCTTACACTTTTTAGTGTAATGCTTTGTGTGGCCTCCGGAGGCAGTAGCTATACACCCAATCGTCTGGGTCTCCCAATGGAGCGACGAAGAAAACTGGTTATATTAAGGCAGCAGCAGTTCCTAGTGGTATAAAAAAAGGAAACAATGATGCCAGTGTGAGAAGCTGGACAGCAGACCTTTTTCCCCTCTGAAGATGCTGACTGACATTCCGTTATTAATGTGATTTTACAATGTGTTTCTTTTTTAAGGGTGTGCACCAAGGCCATCTAGCGGCCAGTATAGAGTAGAACATTGTATAGTATTGCAGTGAATGTAATGTACAGGTTTCATGTTTTAAATGTAAAAGTGGTTCACAGATATAGCAGAGTTAGAGAGGTTACCAGAGAGAATTGGTGACGTAGCAAGGCCGAGGTACTTTAGCCGCATTATCACAGTACACCAGGGGTTAACTATAGGCTCTGGCCCCCAGGAGGAGTTTGGGAGCGAGATCAATGTCAGGCAGGAAACGTTTGGGAGTTGGAGCACAGCTGCCTAAGTGGCAGGGAGCAAGGTGCCGTCAGTGGTCCAGGTCCCCTATGAGCAGGTCCGTTGTCGGCAGCCTGCTGGGTGACATAGGGGGATTGGAAGGAAGAAGTTAGTTGGTTGGCAGATGGAGGAAGCCTAAATGTCCACCAGTATTATAGCGCCACCGAGGGAATTCAGGCAGTCAGGAGTACTGCAGAATAGTGCCAGTGGCACAGGAAAGAAGGAAAGACAGAAAGCAAAGCAAATGAAACTGGGTGTGACTATATAAGATACTGCACTCCCTGTACATGAACTCTGCAAAGATTTGGCAGTAAAGTTACCTTGTTAAAGAGAAGCTGCTTGTGGTGTATCCTGTTTGTTTCATTACAGAAGAAAGAGGCAACTGAGTGAATGGAGCCCATACGTTCACGGGCCAGATCGTCTGTCTGTGAGCAGGAGTCAGGGGGTCGCAAGACACGACCACAGGTGCAGCGTCCCCTGTTTACACCAGCAATATCATATATAGTTATAATCGGTGAGCTAGTGTGGCGCCCTGGACTAGCCAGGTCGTCACAGGTACTGCAGCACACACCCCCACCCCAAGACAGGCACATCAGCCAGACGCAAAATCCTTGTTGCCTCCCTCCAGGGGCTGATGTCCACACCAGGTGGGGTGAAGCCAGGTGGTTGGCTCCACCCACTGAGGAGTTCACAGTCCTGGAGGCGGAAAAAGGAAGAGAGATCAGTTAGGGAAGTGCAAGAGTGAGGAGCAAACTGACCGTATCCGGGTGTGTGGCCCGGGCACCAAGAGCAAGGTTGGCAGACGGTGGTGGCCGTCTGCAGGAGAGGCAGATCAACGCGTAACCGTAGGACCGGGGACGGGCGGTGGCCCACCGGTACCGAACCGGGGAGCAAAGTGAAGCCAGCACACTCAGGCAGGGCCTGCGGACCCCGACCAGGCTTGGAGGTCAAATCCGTCAGTGACCGGAACCCCAGGGGTTTCCTAACAGCCAAGACCCGATTGAAGGCAACCGTCCAACCAGCAAAAGGAAATACAGCTACCGCCACAGCTAGAGTTCCAAGGGCCAGAGCCTGCGGGCAAAAGGGCTCCTCCGGCACATATACACGCTGGGAAGCGAGTTACCGGTGGGAATCCATCGGGACCGAACATACACACAGGTGCAGGGAAAGGCAGCCACCACCAACCGTCCGGGAGAAACTACAGCAGCCGGCTGCGGGACCCGTCCATCCAGCCGTTTAGTTTACCAGGGACTTTGCGTACATTTGTGGCTGAGTGAGTACTACCGTGCCATCCGTCACCGCGCTGCGCAGTCCAAGCGACCCTGCACCTTCCCAACCCTGCCTCCCCGTCACCTCACCGGGCCCCGGGACAACCAACCCCTACCCACGGAGGGGGAAACAACATCCCAGCTGCTCCCTGCCATCGCTCCCGGGATCCCCGTCACCAGCAGCAGTGGTGCCCCAACCTCACCACAAACCATGGGTGGCGTCATGGACCAAATCCCCAAACCCAAACCGCCACCTTTCACTCACGAGTGAGGAGCGCCGCTCGAGTCCCCAGATCCGGCCCACCGCTCGAGCCACAGAGCAGCCATCGCAGCAGCGCCGCACCCGAGCACTATCGAGCGCAGCGGCGGCGCCCTCCCCGCCCGCGACAACTTGGCGTCACGAACAGGATCCTACCGTTCTACCGGCTGGTAGAAGTGCGCCTTGTGCCCACCGGCGGTGTCCGGCCGAAAAATTTCAGAATCCGCCATCTTGGGCGCGAAGATTTTCCCGCTCGAGCGTCTTCTCTAGCAGTGGAGGCGCGAAAGCCGAAGCCCCGCCCCTGAAGAGGAGGTGCTGAGAAAAGACCAAGGGGGGGCGGAAACGAGATGTCTGCGCCTGACGGAGAGAAGATGTTCGTGTCTGGCGGAGGAGCGCTGGCCGCAGGAGCGGCAGTGCTTAGCGGCCGCATGTAATTAGCGCCGCAGAAGTGCAGGGGCACCAGGACTCTGCCGGACCACATTCCTGGACCCAGCAGCAAGACGTGCCAGGAGCTCCAGGCCACGGTCCACTCTATGATGGCGGAGTGGACGTCGGAGAAGAAGGGCCTGGCTGCAACCGTGTGGACATGCGAAGTGGAGGTGGTTTCCGAGGAGCCGGTAAGCAACCCACGCCCCTATGTCCCTGAGGGAACGGCTGCTGCGTCTGAGGGGCCCGGCCTGCTGCCATCCACTACGAAACCTCACTTACTGCCCATGCCCGCGGCCACCGCCCCGACCGACCCGTTACCACTGTCACCGGTAGCGGAGCCCGTAGTGGCTGTGGGAGAGGGCCCAGACCTGCGACCCCCGGGCCTAACCTTTACCACCGCCCTGGCACCTGTCCCGGCTTCCATCCTGGCCGCGACGGAGATGACGACGGCTCCGGCAGTCCGCCCGGCCGCAACAGAGGCGATCCTCGACCCGACGACAGCACCGCAAGCCACGCTGACCGCTTCCAGACACCCGGCCTCGGATGAGGCACCGCGGGGACGTAGCTGCCAAGCGGCACAGCAGGCCACGTCACAGCGGGGCCCCTCACTACTGGAGGTGCTGGTCGTAGCCGGCACGGAAGGACTCCAGCTGGGCCCGTCCCCCACACCAACTGACCAGGAGCGGCGGCCATGGCAGCTGTGCCCTAAGACTGCTGCTTGGAGAAAAAGGATGCGGCAGCGGTCCCTCCGTTGCACCGTTGGGACCACCAGTACCGTTACCCTGTTAGACGAAAATTAATCAAACCGAAGTTTTACCTGATTGACACCGTGATTGATCCGGCCATTGCCGGCAAGTAGTCCCCGTAGGGACCCTTTGTTACCGTTGCATGAAGGACTCATCATGGACATGCCTGAGAACTTGCAGGGCACCCACGAACTTGTGGTATTGTAAATAGGTTTGGGGTATGTTTCCATTGCCGCCTCCGGAGAGGCTGATTTGGAAGATGGGCCTGGAGGAAAGAGATGACACAGGTCCGCCACTACCGCAACCGGTGGCGATACTCCGGGGGTCAGGGGTCCCCCATGGACGTGGGGTCCCCTGAAATGACCGTCAGGTGTGAGTCACCGTACCCGTTCCCGCTCGGGCAGCCTGGATCTGGACTTGGGTCAAGGGATGCTGCCCATTTTCTTAGGGGCAGCATCAGGGCCAGGTTGCTTGGGTGGGAGAGCGGAAGCCGTCCGTTTAATGTTAGTAAAAGTGTAATATGATTGTTTTGCAACGTTCAAGTGTCCTTACAAGTATGCATATGTTGAAAAGTTTTAAATGTTTTTTGCAGTTTAAAAGAAAAATAAAACCGGTGATGGACGGGCAGCCCGCGGACGGTCTGCATTTAACCAAGCCAGGTCGTCACAGGTACTGCAACACACACCCCCACCCCAAGACAGACACCTCAGCCAGACACAAAATCCTTGTTGCCTCCCTCCAGGGGCTGATGTCCACACCAGGTGGGGTGGAGCCAGGCGGTTGGCCCCAACCACTGAGGAGTTCACAGTCCTGGAGGCGGAAAAAGGAAGAGAGATCAGTTAGGGAAGTGCAAGAGTGAGGAGCAAACTGACCGTGTCCGGGTGTGTGGCCCGGGCACCAAGAGCAAGGTTGGCAGACGGTGGTGGCCGTCTGCAGGAGAGGCAGATCAACGCGGAACCATAGGACCGGGGACGGGAGGTGGCCCGCCGGTACCGAACCGGGGAGCGAAGTGAAGCCAGCACACTCAGGCAGGGCCTGCGGACCCCGACCAGGCTTGGAGCCGCCATTAGAGGTCAAATCCGTCAGTGACCGGAACCCCAGGGGTTTCCTAACAGCCAAGACCCGATTGAAGGCAACCGTCCAACCAGCAAAGGGAAATACAGCTACCGCCACAGCTAGAGCTCCAAGGGCCAGAGCCTGCGGGCAAAAGGGCTCCTCCTGCACATATACACGCTAGGGAGCGGGTTACCGGTGGGAATCAATCGGGACCGAACATACACACAGGTGCAGGGAAAGGCAGCCACCACCAACCGTCCGGGAGAAACTACAGCAGCCGGCTGCGGGACCTGTCCATAAAGCCGTTTGGTTTACCAGAGACTTTGCGTACATTTGTGGCTGAGTGAGTACTACCGTGCCATCCGTCACCGCGCTGCGCAGTCCAAGCGACCCTGCACCTTCCCGACCCTGCCTCCCCGTCACCTCACCGGGCCCCGGGACAACCAACCCCCACCCACGGAGGGGGAAACAACATCCCAGCTGCTCCCTGCCATCGCTCCCAGGATCCCCGTCACCAGCAGCGGTGGTGCTCCAACCTCACCACAAACCGTGGGTGGCGTCACGGACCAAATCCCCAAACCACCCCCTTTCACTCACGGGTGAGGAGCGCCGCTCGAGTCCCCGGATCCGGCCCACCGCTCGAGCCACCGAGCAGCCATCGCAGCAGCGCCGGACCCGAGCGTTAGCGAGCGCAGCGGCGGCGCCCTCCCCGCCCGCGACACTAGCATACTCCGGGAAAGCACTCATTAGCGGGCTGGCTAGGAAAGGGTTACTGGTAACACTTGCAATTGGAAGCAACTCCGTGCATAGGAATGGGAAGGAGCTGCCAGATAAAAAGGAGTGCAAGTGCTGATGTCGTTCAGTCATTCCTCTGCGCTTTAACAGCAGCAGTTGGTTATTTACAAGAGACATGCTGAGGGAAGCCATCTTCAGAGGAAGGAGCGCAATAAGCAATGTACAAGCTAAATTAAAAAAAAAACAGGAAAAGCGACAAAACTGACAGTGATGAGGAACATGTACATGTGAACGGTTTGGGGTGAGGCGCTGCTGAGCACACAGGTTAGCACCTCACATGGAAGGAAACATGTTCCTGGGGTTTACCTTTCCACAGCCAAGCTACAACTAGCAGGTTCAGTTATTGTGGGTTCTTTTTTTTAAATAATGAAAAAGCAAAAACAACAAAAAAAAACAATACGGTTAGGTAAATTCTAGTGGTTAATGTACTGACTCCTAGACGTTTGACTGTTCCTGTAGCGTTTAAGAACTCACTATTCTTCAGTAAGATGTGAAGAATTTCTTCCTTTTGGAGGGGGACTTTCATGGAGACTTGTCTCTGCCTGCATCTGCCTGTGTGGTATCTGCGGCTTGGCTAGCCTCCGCCTGTGCAGTGTCCTCTGCTGCCAGTGTCACAGGAGGAGGCTCAATGTTCTGAGGTTCATGATCTTTAGCTCCTTTGGGAGGAGATGTTGTGGTCTTGTGTGGATCTGCGGGAGGTCTTTCGCAGAGGCCTTAGCTTCTTCATTTGTTTTTGCAGACACTGGGAAGCATAGGGATTCAGATGGCTCGTCTGGAGTTAGGTCGAGGAGAGTCTGCTTAAATGTTGTCTCTGTAAGTCGGCTTGTGGTGAGATTCTGGAAAACGAAAAAATGCATAGAAATCAGTAAAAGTCTGTGCGTCGCAGACTCAATGCAGAAATGAGATTAATAAACACTCGTAGATATTGTAAGTTGTACCACCAGGTAATGTGGCGCCCCTGACCTGGTCAGGCACCCCTGAGTATTGCATCCATGCTGGGACAGTACTTCCAGGTAATCCTAAGGGCCAGAACGAGGTGTGTATGAGTCGCCACTCTCAGTTTTGCGGTCAGGGGGTGACTGCCACTGCTGTTTAATGAGCGTCTGGGGCTGATGGTACTTGCAGCCTGGTGTTATGGCCTCCTGAGAGTGAGGCTGGCCCCAGGGGCTCGGGTGTATAGGTGCATAGTACCACAGATCACAGAAGAATCCACACACAGTCCAGAATGTCTTTCAAGCTGTTTACTCACTGGTTCTGCAGAGTGAGGCAACCCGGGCGACACTGTGATAGACCAGGTGGAACCAGGTATCCTTCAGGCTGAGGTAGGGATGACTGCTGACTCGCCTTCCTAGCACCTTTGTTTCGGACCACCCCTGACTTAAAGTACTGCAGGATGCGCCCAGGGAAATCGCTGCTGCCGTTCTCGCTTTCTGACCCGTTTGCTGACAGCGTGGACCAAGGATAAGATGGCTCCAGGCTCGATCCTCCTTATGAGCCCCCTCATTGCTGTTGATGCTGCGGGCTCTGTGTTGGTTGGTGTAGGACTTATTGTCCACCCCACCGGCAGGGTTTAGCAGACCATTAAATGGATGTCTGGCGATACTTGTGCTGTACTCGTGGTCTTCATCCCTGCATGTTAGCGCTCTTTTGAGAGCCAGCCCTCATGCAGGGATTGGCTGGCAGACCACTGCAATGCCACAGCCCTGTTAGTTGTGGAATTGCAGTGATTGGCCGGCCCGCACAGCGTGACCGAGCCTTTATACTGGCGGGCGCGCTGTGCTCTGCACACAGCCATCCAGACAGTCAGTGCAGGGAGAGTGTTGCTGCTTCAGGGAAAGGATTGCGGCCCTTTATAGTTATTTCCGTAGCAGGGCTGCAAACAGTGTGACCAGAAGTCCTTCTCAGGACTATTGTAGTTGTATACAGGCAGGCAGGGTATAGCCAGGTCGGAGTACAGGAGAAGAGTCCTTCTCAGGACTCTTGTTGCTGTATACAGGCAGGGCAGGCAGGGTATAGCCAGGTCGGAATACAGGCTAGTGACCAGAAGAGTCCTTCTCAGGACTATTGTTGCTGTATACAGGCAGGCAGGCAGGCAGGGTATATAGCCATTCCTAGTGGTGACCGTATACCAGCCTTCATCATATCTGGGGCTGGTGTACACAGTATAAAACAGTCCTGATAGTGTCAGACTTCTCAGTAATTGTCGCTCCTAAAAACCTGTTAGGTTCTTATTGCGTACATGCTTGCATTTAAAAAACGCACGTGTGTGGCAGTCGGTGGCAGCGTACAGGTGCACTTAATTGCGTTTTGCACAAACTAGTATATAACGCACAAGTCTAGTGAATAATACACATCAGCAGTGTCTGATAGTGTCAAACTTCTCAGTAATTGTCGCTCCTAAAAACCTGTTAGGTTCTTATTGCGTCCGTGCTTGCATTTAAAAAACGCACGTGTGTGGCAGTCGGTGGCAGCGTACAGGTGCACTTAATTGCGTTTTGCACAAACTAGTATATAACGCACAAGTCTAGTGAATAATACACATCAGCAGTGTCTGATAGTGTCAAATTTCTCAGTAATTGTCGCTCCTAAGAACCTGTTAGGTTCTTATTGCGTCCGTGCTTGCATTTAAAAAACGCACGTGTGTGGCAGTCGGTGGCAGCGTACAGGTGCACTTAATTGCGTTTTGCACAAACTAGTATATAACGCACAAGTCTAGTGAATAATACACGTCAGCACAGCATTGCAATATGCGCAAGGGCGTTGGCAATGAACAAGGAAGTGGACGTGATGGTGGTGCAGGCAGAGGCCGAGGTCGTGTGCAAGCTCTAATTTCGCCACAACAAAGGGCCACATCTACTCGCTCGCACGTCCTGTCCAAAATTCTTGGGGACCGCAGCAGTACACCGCTCTTGAACCAAGACCAGTGTCAACAGGTTGTTAGTTGGATAGCGGATAATGCTTCCAGTCAGATTGGCACCACCACAAACACTCTGTCTTCCACACGGTCAAGTGTCAGTAGACGTGATACTGCACCGCACATTTCAGAACCTGATCCTCCTTCCACCAGGCCGAGTACACGTCCATGGACATTACTGATCCCACACTTGGACACTCGGAAGAGCTGTTCACGTTTCAATTCGCACATTCTGGCCTCTCGCAAGCTCCTGTTGAAGTGGGTCATGATGAGATCGTATGTACAGATGCCCAAATATTTGAGCAGCCACGTTCTCACGAAGTTGGCAACGTGTCTCAACAAGGGGTGGACGATGATGAGACACAATTGTCAGGAAGTCAGGAGGAGGAGCAGGGTGCGGAAGAGGAAGACGATGTGGTGGATGATCCAGTAACTGACCCAACCTGGCAAGAGGATATGCAGAGCGAGGACAGCAGTGCACAGGGGGAAGGAGGCGTTGCATCCCAGCAGGCAGTAAGAAGCAGGGTGGTGGCCCCAGGCAGAAGTCAGGCAACCGTTCCCCGGAACAACAACACGACACAAGGTGCCTGTACAAATGTTAGGTCTTCCCGAGTCAGTGAACAACCAAGGCGTACAGCCGAGAGGGGCACAAGTCCAATCCGACAGAGGTAGGGGAACAGGTCTTTAAGATGTGGGACAGTTTTCTCAGCCCCTCACGTACCACAGCCCCTGAGGTGCGGGGTAGTGCCACAAGAAATCCTAAGTTTGCCAAGATGCTCAAGGAGTACCTTGCAGATCGAACAACTGTACTCCGACATTCCTCTGTGCCTTAGAATTATTGGGTATCCAAGCTGGACACGTGGCATGAATTGGCTCTCTACTCCTTGGAAGTCCTGGCCTGCCCTGCTGCTAGCGTTTTGTCGAGCGTGTTTTTAGTGCCGCAGGTGGAATCATTACAGATAAACGCACCCGCCTGTCAAATGAAAATGCTGACAGGCTGACTCTGATCAAGATGAACAAGGGTTGGATTGGGCCAGACTTCACCACACCACCAGCAAATGAGAGCGGAATTTAAATTTTGTAACGGGAATTTGCCATGTACCTCCACTCACCCATGGTTACACACTTCTGGACTTTGGATAATCGCTGGACTGCTTCTCCTTCTCCTCATGCGACACCATGATGACCGTTACAATAGTTAGGCCGTTGTTTCAGGTATACCCCCAGTGGTAAATTTTTTTGCCCCTTCTTTCAGAATGGACATTACAACGACAGGAGACCCGCTCCTTTGCAATGGGAACAATGTTTTGAGACCCTCATGCACGTCTCTATCCAGGGACAATGTGAAGCTTCCCAATTTTTGGCTGCCCTGCCAAAGGGCTATACTACAATAGACCCACTTCCTTACAATGGGCACTTCAGGATTACAGGCCCTCATGCACGTCTCTATCAAGGGACAATGTGGAGCTTCCCAATTTTTAGCTGCCCTGCCAAAGGGCTATACTACAATAGACCCACTGCCTTACAATGGGCACTTCAGGTTTACAGGCCCTCATGCACGTCTCTATCCAGGGACAATGTGAAGCTTCCCAATTTTTGGCTGCCCTGCCAAAGGGCTATACTACAATAGACCCACTTCCTTACAATGGGCACTTCAGGTTTACAGGCCCTCATGCACGTCTCTATCCAGGGACAATGTGGAGCTTCCCAATTTTTGGCTGCCCTGCCAAAGGGCTATACTACAATAGACCTACTTCCTTACAATGGGCACTTCAGGTTAACAGGCCCTCATGCACGTCTCTATCCAGGGACAATGTGGAGCTTCCCAATTTTTGGCTGCCCTGCCAAAGGGCTATACTACAATAGACCCACTTCCGTACATTGGGCACTTCAGGTTTACAGGCCATCATGCACGTCTCTATCCAGGGACAATGTGGAGCTTCCCAATTTTTGGCTGCCCTGCCAAAGGGCTATACTACAATAGACCCACTTCCTTACAATGGGCACTTCAGGTTTACAGGCCCTCATGCACGTCTCTATCCAGTGACAATGTGAAGCTTCCCAATTTTTGGCTGCCCTGCCAAAGGGCTATACTACAATAGACCCACTTCCTTACAATGGGCACTTCAGGTTTACAGGCCATCATGCACGTTTGTATGCAGGGGCATTGGTGAACCTCACAATTTTGGACTGCCCTGGCAAAGGAAAATACTACAAAGACTCACTTCCTCAAAATGGGCACATTAGACTCAAGAGGCTTTCATGTACGTCTCTTCTCAGGGACATCGGAGTGCCACACAATGTTTTCACGTAAAGAGAGAATGGCGGTAGGTGAGTATATTATGACTCTACATGCATATACACATATTCCATCAGTAAACAAATTAGTGAGACGTTCTTTAATGGTGTTTAAGGTGAAGCTGTTTTTTGTTGTATTTCCTCTGTTTCTCTTCTGTACTCTCCTGTGGTATAGAGCACTGCTTACAAGGAACCTGACAGCGGATGCATGTCACCCATTAATCGAGCAGCCTGTATCAGACATCACATCTGTCCGACTAGTATTTCATGTGGCTCAGTCCCTGACAACTATTAATGTTTTTCTCTGAATCTCCGCAGCGTTTTAGGGTCACACACACACCTGGCAATGATCATACAGCCACTGCCTGGTACGGGCTGCCCACGGCTCAATATGCCTGGCTGTGATCATACAGCCACTCCCTGGCATACGCTGCCCACGGCTCATGGGTATCAGCTATCAGGGTTAGACATGCCTGGCTGTGATCATACAGCCACTGCCTGGTACAGGCTGCCCACGGCTCATGGGTATCAGCTGTCAGGATCACATATGCCTGGCTGTGATCATACAGCCACTCCCTGGCATATGCTGCCCACGGCTCATGGGTATCAGCTATCAGGGTTAGACATGCCTGGCTGTGATCATACAGCCACTCCCTGGCATACGCTGCCCACGGCTCATGGGTATCAGCTGTCAGATTCTCTTTAAAGGAGTTGTGTGAAATAATACATGCACTGTAAAGAAACTGTCTGGAAAAAAGGACATTTTTGTGTACTCACCGTAAAATGTCTTTCTGGGAGCCTTTCATTGGGGGACACAGACAGTGGGTTATATGGTGTCTCCAGGGGAGGCGTGACACTAGGTTTGAAAAAAGTGTTAGCTCCTCCTCCCACAGCATATAACCCCAGCTAGGTGGGAACTAGCTCAGTTTGTTGTAAAGCAGTAGGAGAAGGACAACCAAAACCACAAGGGTGGGAGCTGTGTCCCCCAATGAAAGGCTCCAAGAAAGACATTTTACAGTGAGTACACGAAAATGTCCTTTCCTTTCTCGCCTTTTCATTGGGGGACACAGACAGTGGGACGTCCCAAAGCAGTCCCTGGGTGGGAACTCAACTATTAACAGTGTATAACACCAGACTAAGAGCTGACTAACAACTGCAACTGCAGGGAACACATAACAAACACTGTCAAAAAACCGAGCAGTGGCCACTTATAAATGGGCCACTGCCGCCTGAAGGACTTGTCTTCCAAGAGCAGTATCCGCGGATGCATGCGTATGCACTTTGTAGAATTTTGTGAACGTGTGCACACTGGAGCAGGTAGCGGCCTTGTAAAGTTGGGCCGCTGAAGCCTGATGGCGGATAGCCCAGGAGGCACCCACTGCTCGTGTAGAGTTGGCCTGTACAGATTGAGGAGGAACAACACCTCGTGTTTTGTAAGTTTCACACATGGCAGTCCTGATCCATCGAAAAATCGTGGATTTGGAAGCCCGGTCGCCCTTTTTGTGTTCTTCTGAGAGGACGAAAAGGGCATCGGACTTGCGCAACGGCGCTGTTCTGGAGATGTAGATCCGCAGAGCCCTGACAAGATCGAGAGTGTGAAGGGCTTTCTCAAAGGAGTGGACCGGGGCCGGGCAGAATGACGGCAACACAATGTCCTCGTTCAGGTGGAAAGAGGATACGACCTTCGGAAGGAAGGCGGGGGAAGGCCGAAGGACCACCTTATCATGATGGAATATCAGGTAAGGTGAGCGACAGGACAGAGCTGCCAGTTCGGAGACTCGCCTGATAGAGGTAATAGCGACTAAAAAGGCAACTTTCCAAGACAGCCGTTGAAGAGAGATTTCTCTCAAGGGTTTGAAAGGAGGAAGCTGAAGTGCTCCGAGAACCAAATTCAGATCCCAGGGATCTAAGGGGTGACGATAAGGGGGGACCAAATGCACCACCCCTTGAAGAAAGGTACGGACCTGAGGGCGAGAAGCCAGCTGCTTCAGGAAAAAAATTGACAAGGCAGAAATTTGTCCTTTAAGGGTATTGAGAGCAAGACCAGAGTCCATACCAACTTGCAAAAAGGCAAGAACATTAGGGATTGAAAAGGTCAGGGGCGACCGATTATGACGGTCACACCAGGACAGATAGGTCTTCCAGGTCCTGTGATAAATGCTGGTGGAGGAAGGCTTGTGAGCATTAAGCATGGTATGAACTACCCTGGAAAAAAGATGAGACTTGGCTAGAATCAAGGATTCAAGCGCCACGCCGTCAAATGCAGCTGTGCTGTATTCTGGTGGAATATTGACCTTGCGACAGAAGATCCGGGCGGTCGGGAGGACGCCAGGGAGTGTCGCCGATAAGGTGGAGGAGCTCTGGAAACCAGGCTCTTCTGGGCCAGTCCGGGGCCAAGAGGATCACCGGGATTCCCTCCGCTTTGATTTTCTTGATTACTCTCGGAATGAGAGGGAACGGAAGAAAAACGTATGGCAGGCGAAACTACGACCACGGGAGGACTAGAGCGTCGGAGCCGAGCGCTAGCGGGTCTCTCGACCGGGATACGAATGGATGTACTTTGGCGTTTAGCCGAGACGCCATGAGTTCCACATCTGGGAGCCCCCAACGAAGAGTGATCTGATGGAACACCTCGTCGTGGAGGGACCATTGCCCTGCCGCTAGACCTTGCCTGCTGAGAAAGTCTGCGGCCCAGTTGTCTATCTCCGGAATATGGACAGCTGAAATAATGGGAATGTGCATCTCTGCCCAAAGAAGAATGCTGGAGACTTCTTTCATCGCTGCCCTGCTGCGAGTTCCTCCCTGACGGTTGACGTAAGCCACAGCCGTGGCATTGTCTGACTGGATTCGAACCGGGAGGCCCAGAAGCAAGGGTTGAAAGGTCTGAAGGGCCAGAAATATGGCCCTGATCTCCAGAACGTTGATATGAAGGGATCGCTCGGGGTGAGACCAGCGTCCGTGAGCAGTGTGGTGGAGAAACACCGCCCCCCAGCCTAACAGGCTGGCATCTGTCATGACTACGTGTCAGTGGACAGGGCGGAAGGACATCCCCTGAGATAGGGATGAGAACTGAGTCCACCAGACGAGGGAGCTGAGGGCAGTCCAAGATAAGCGGACTGACCCGTCTAGAGAGGCTGGATTCTTGTCCCAAGAGGACAGAAGATCCAATTGCAGAGGGCGCAAATGGAATTGAGCAAATGACTCGGCTTCCATGACTGCTACCATCTTGCCTAACACTCTCATCCCACTCCGGAGGGATGGGTAACGGCGGGAGCGGAGGGATTGGGCGGCCCGGATCAGGGAAGACCTCTTGTCTTCTGGAAGAAAAACCCCGGGCCTGAACCGTGTCTATCAGCATACCTAAAAAGGTGATGCGCTGATGAGGAATGAGGGATGACTTGTTGAAGTTGAGAAGCCACCCTAGCCTTGAGAGCGTGTCTGGGCAAATTTGCACGCTTTCTGAGCAAACTTGAGGAGAGCTCCCCTTGACAAGTAGGTTGTCCAAATAGGGAACGACCAGAACGCCTCTGGGGTGCAAAATGGACATGACGGCCGCCATGACCTTTGTGAAGACCCGAGGCGCAGTAGCCAGTCCAAAGGGAAGGGCCCTGAATTGGAAATGACGGTGTCCTACAGCAAAACGAAGGAACCGTTGATGCAATACACATATGGGAATGTGTAAATAAGCATCTTGAATGTCTATGGAAGCTAGGAATTCTCCCGGTTCCATAGCAGCTAGTACGGCTCGCAATGATTCCATTCGGAAGGTCCGAATCCGTACGGACCTGTTTAGCCTTTTGAGATCCAGGATAGAACGGACAGAGCCATCTTTTTTGGGGACGACAAAGAGGTTTGAATAGAAACCTTTGCCGCGCTGTTCCAGGGGCACTGGAATGATAACGTTTGCTTTCTGTAAAGAGGCTATGGCCTGAAATAAGGCCTGGCTTTGAGTTTTGGACTTTGGAAGACGAGAACGCAGAAACCTGTTGGCCGGCAGGGAATGGAAATCGATCTTGTAACCTGAGGTGACGATTTCTCGAACCCAAGCATCGTGAGTATGGTCTAGCCAGATATCCCGAAAAAGCAGAAGCCACCCTCCAACAAGAGTCGGCTCTGAGGGGTACCCGGCGTCATGCTGAAGGGGCCTTCGCGGGGCGAGGTCACTTGGGTTTAGATTGCCTGGAGTGGGAACGCCAGGAAGAGTCCCTTGAGGGACCGGATCCCCGATCTGAGCGTTGCGACGACCCCTGTGATGGTTTTTGGGGGGCGGGCCGAAAGGACTGCCTGCGCCAAGACGACTAACATTTTTGGATACAGGCCGCTTTTGTGGTAGAATGGTACTTTTACCACCCGTCGTCTCAGATATAAGCTTGTCCAGGGATTCTCCAAACAGACGAAGACCCTGGAAGGGGAGTGTGGACAGGGCCTTCTTGGGAGGCACTGTCCGCGTTCCATATCTTTAGCCACAGGACTCTGCGGGCAAAAACAGCTTTGGTTGCAGTTAGGGCTGACAAACTAGCTGCATCTAAGGAGCCGAGAAGCAAGTAATTAGAGGCTAGAGAGAACAAATCAAGGATCTCAAGAGCCTCTGAAGGAATATTGCAAGAGCAAAGCAACTTGCGCAAGTTCCTACTCCATACACTCATAGCTCTCGCCACCCATGTCAAGGCAAACAGGGGGCACAGAGAGGAGCTGGAAGCCTGGAAAATAGATTTGACCGCAGCATCAATTGCGCGGTCAGACGAGTCCTTGAGAGACGCGGTGTCTGAGACAGACATAACCGTGTGTTTAGCCAGCCTGGATACTGGCGGATCCACAACGGGGGGTACTGACCAGAGCTTAACCAGTTCCGATGGAAGGGATAAGCGAATGAATTGGAGGATTTTTTATTAAACCTCCTATCAGGGTGATCCCACCGTTTTAGATATGATTTGATGAAAAATCGGATCCTGGGCAAAGGACTTAGGAGGCTTCTTGGCCCGCTTGATTGCCGACTGAGAAGTCGGGTCCGAAGGGTGATCAGAAATCGACAGAGAGTGATTGACAGCCGAAATTAATGTGTCTTCCATATGTCTAGACTCAGTAGGGACATCTGAATCAGAGTCAGAGTCTTAGGAATCGTGATTACTAAAGGTCACGGAGCCTGAGTCAGACTGATCATCGTCCAAGTCGGACGAGACGTAACGGTCGCAATGGCGCCTTTTGGAGACAGCCTTTTTACGTACTGGGAACGAGACACCAGACGAAGGCGGGCTCCCCTGGGGGAGCTGAGCCGGGGGAGGCTGTGAGAGCCTGTGGAAGGCTGGGATATCTGAGCGGCCAGGTAATCTAACCTCTTAGACATTAGAAGAGGCCAGGCAGGAATAACGTCATCAGACTGGGGTACTGCCTGGATAGTGGCCGCAGCCAAACCCACAGACTGCACGACCTCCTGGTCCGGCAGCGGAGGCTGTTGTGACACGGTAGAAGGGGCATCGCAGCCCCGGCATAGTGGATAGCTTCGGCCATTACAAAAACGAGCGTCCACAGGTGGTACAAGCATAGTACAGGTCCATAGAGGACGCCTGGGAAGCTTTATCACCCTTGCGGTTATGCATGTCAGCAACAGTTCCACAATAAGTACAGTGAGCCTCTAGCAGTATTATAAAGGGACTGCTGTGGGTGAGGAGCTGCTAGCAGTATTATAAATGACTGCTATGCAGAGCCGGTATATACCGAGTAAAGTAGCATACCCTGTCAAACAGTCGGTATATACCTACAGGCACAGTTAGTATATACTGCTAAAAGCTGATATACACCGCCAGCCAGCAGACACACACCGCTAGAAAGACAGCGATATACCACTGAGCAGAGCGGTATATAGTGCTGCAGAATCGCAGAGCCAAGGAGGCGATCTCACCCGTGTCTGCTCCCCACATGTAATGGCGTCCAGTGTTCTCTGGCAGCATGGAGGGGAGAGACGGCCCACTAGAGGGAGCGGCTTCTGGAGCAGTGGAGGGGCCGTTGCTAGAATGCAGGCCAACGCCGGGAGCTAAATTAATGATGCTTCCCCGGGATCACGGCCTGCATCGCCCCACCGGCGCCTTTCCAGGCGGCGGTTTGGATGCAGGGGACTGACTCGTCGTCTCCCTACCTGCTCCTGGCTCCGTCTGAAGACGCGTCGGTCCTGGGATGCGGGGATCTCGGGGACGCATCTTCGGCTCAAGGCTGAAGCAGGTTCTCGGCTCTGCTAGCCCTCTGGAGCTACCTTGGTGTGAGGTGCTTCCAGGGAGCCTGGAGGGGTACGCAGACCCGACCACTTGGGCGCGAGGGAAGACTGACGGCTTGTGCACACCAGGTTTCCTCTGCCCGTACACGGGGGGAACGGGGGTGGCAAGGCACCCTGGTATTGCCCCTATCAAAAATAGAATGAATAAGAAAAGAAAACCAAAATAAAAAGTAAAAATAAGCTGGCCTGAGGCACCTCTGGTGGAGCTCAGTCCAGACACTAGGAAAAAACTGAGCTAGTTCCCACCTAGCTGGGGTTATATGCTGTGGGAGGAGGAGCTAACACTTTTTTCAAACCTAGTGTCACGCCTCCCCTGAAGACACCATATAACCCACTGTCTGTGTCCCCAAATGAAAAGGCGAGAAAGGAAAGAAGATCTAATGGGGGTTACATTTTGTAAAACTAACAAAATAAATTATTCACCCCTGCTGTCACCACCTGGATCCAGCACCGGCTGTCCTGTGGTCTGTGCAGCATTAATTATGTCCCCGCTCTATCAGACACAGGACGGCTGCAGTTTGTGATCAGCTTCAGCGGTCAGGAGACTGAAACTGCAGGTATCACAAGCTGCAGCGATCCTGTGTCCCATAGAACGGTGACATTAATGCTGGCACAGAGCACAGGACGGCCGGTGCTGGATCCCAGAGGGTGACAGCAGGTGAGCACAATTTATTTTGTTATTTTTACAGAATCTGGCCTCCAGGTAATGACCTTTTGTCTGGACAAGTCCTTTAATAAACTATAATCCTCATCTTTCTTGCACCTGACAGCTCTAGTTGTGCATTCCCTGATGCTTCTGTTTACAGTGGCTGCAGACATCACAGCCCAGGTACCTCATGTGACCGCTGTAGACAATCACTGGTTTCAGACTCTTGTGCCGTATACCACTGACAAGCTGCAAAACACACAGGGTATCCAGTTTGTACCATCTCTAATGTAAATAGAAGCATTGGAGACAGCGCTGAAGCTGCAGCAGATAGAAGGGTGGCAGGACTGTGCTGTGTTATATTCAGATGGTAAATATGGAGCTTATGTATTGTTTAGATTTGATAGTTGTGTCGAAAACTAGGAAAAAACAGTAGAACCTATATGTTTACATCATTTTGTTGTGGTATGAAGGAGGAAGGGGGGGCCAAAAAGATTTCTTGCACAGGGGCCCCTTGTAGTCTGTGTCCGCCCCTGCCAACACCCCTCTGCTACTGCGACGTACCACAGGTCCAGAGATGCATCTACAGACTAACTGCTGGCTGGAAGAGCGAGCTTGAGACTAGAGTGGCTGAATCAACCCTAAATGAAAATACTGTCTACTGCGACTCGTTTGTTAGGATCTGTCTGAGGTCATCGGCTCAAAAAGGCTTCCTAGGACAGACTTAACACTAGCCACTCTATAACACAGGTTAGAAAGGAACCCTGGCCTTCACTTTTACACCCCTGTACAGAGATAGAGACTTGCCATAGGGAATGGTTGCATCTACAGAGTAGCTGCTTGCCCGAGGAGCGAGCTTGAGGATAGTGGTTGATTCAATAAACTTAAATATAGCAAACGAAAAGGCAACAGTATTTATCTGCCCAGGTCACAGAAACTGATGCACTAACAGGATACAGTAGTTCTCCTTCATATAGATGAAGGCAGCACAGGGGCAAAAAACTGATGAGACAACCACTCACAACCTACCAATTCATGGAAATGATGATTGCTGAGTATTAAAATTGCACAGGCATTATGCTTGGATATGGGGCGGGTAATTTAGTGCACAGTGCACCTGGCTTACAGCCTATTACTGAAGCCCCTAGTATTAGATCAAACGGACTACCCAGCACTCTATCATACCTGCCAACCATTCTGTGGGACTGCCCCGATTTGAGGGCTCCCTCCCGCAGTCCTGTGGCTCACATCTGATGTCCCAACTCCTCCCCTCAGGGCAGTGAATAAATTAAATTAAATTTGCATCTGCTCTGGGATTTCAGGACAGCCAGAACTCACACTCGTAAACTCATTGTTGATGGGCAGCAGTGCTACCGCCGAGCTACTGCCTCAAATGAAAAACATAGGAAGATTTGGTAATCTTGACCTCTGCAGTGCAGAAGAGAAACAGAAGCAGATTATTCAACTACATTGATGGATGGATACATGGATGGATAGATAGATATAGATAGATACATGGATGGATAGATGGATACATGGAGAGATGATAGATGGATACATAGATAGATGGAAAGATACATGGATACATGGATAGATAGATGGATACGTGGTAGATACATAGATACATGATCGATAATAGATATATACATGATAGATAGATAGATAGATAGATATTGCATCTCTTTGTAGGTGAAGGAAAGAGTCAGTCAGATTCATTTGTTCCCATAAAACTACTATAAAGAAATGAGGAAAAAAAATACAAATAGATATAAAAAAATGTTCTTTATTTTCACCACTTTGGATTCAAACAGAGTAACTTTTAAACATGTGTCCAGCAGCCCTTAGCTGGTGAACCACAAGGAACAATGATGTAAGAGGGAGGATTTTATATAGATGAACTTAAAATGCAGCCTCTGATTACACAGTTGATCACACAGGATACAGAGCTCCATTGTACAGAGCAGCAGCTCTATGTTCTGTATTCTAGGGGGAGAAGAAAAGATATTTTTCTTTTCTTATAAAATTACTAAAATAATAATTTAAAAAAATAGAATAATATCATTTTATTACACTTTTTTATAAAATCATAAACATCACAAATCAGCAAATAACATGGACATATTTGGTGTCTCTGTAATTGTAACGACCCAAACTAGACAGCGATCAGATTTATGGGGATCGGTAAATGGCATAAAAAAAAAAATGGTGCAATTATCTTTCTTTATTAAAACCCATAAAAAATGTAATAATGTATTGTTGAGGCCGTGTTCACACGTAGCGTTAATGCTGCGTTTTTTCTGCAGGTGTTATTTATTATTATTATTAATAATAATAAATAATGGAGAAAAGGCATACAAAATGCAGCAAAAATGGATTGTGCAGTTTGGTGCGGACAGCGGCATGTCATATAGTGACACATATAAATAAGAAAATTTTGGCTGGTATGACTATGAATGAACAGTCCGGGGCATCTGCTGAATGATCCTTACTGCTAAATGGGTGTGGCTAGGGGTGTGGTCAAAATTTGCCACAGCGCGCCTTTCACTTTGTCCCTCTTTCCTTTCTTCAAAAGTGGGGAGGTATGCTCTATCATTGCACTCCACCAGGACAGACACCCTAGTTTACAAGACCAACATAGATGGGATTGGCTGAAATCAAGAATCCATTAAAATATGATAAATAAATGAGGTATTGGTTAATATTTTGGCAAAAATACGCAAGCTCACAACCCAACGTCAAGGGTCCTCATTATTTTTTGAGTCCCTATACTAAAATTATGAGCAAAGCCACAGAAAAATTAAAATTTCCCAAAATTTCATAAGTTCAATATAGCAAAAAATGGGCAATGGTATTCATCTGCCCAGGTTACTGAATCTAATGCTGATGAGACAACCACTCACGGCCTGCCAAATTATGGAGGGGTGATTGCTCAGTATTAACATTGCACACAGATAAGGCCTGCATAGGGTGCTGGTCACACACATGGAGTGCCACTGCCTGGCTTACAGCCTATTATTGATGCACATAGTATTAGATTAGGCGGGCTGCCCAGCACTATCAGTGCACCCCACCATCACAGACACCCTAGTTTACAAGGCCAACATAGATGGGCTTGGCTGCATCCTGCATAAAGAGATATAACGTGCAAAAATATAGAATAAATTTATGTGTCATGGGTCAATATTTTGGCCAAAATATACAAGCTCGCAACCCACGTCAAGGGTCCTCATTCTCTTGCGAGTCCCTACCTAAAATTAAATGCAAAGCCACAGAAAAAGGAATTAAAATTCCCTGAAAGTTCAATATAGCAAGAAAAAACCTAAATCTTTCTGTGTCTTTGCTTTTAATTCACCCTTAAAGGGGTTTCCCCATGAATAAAGTTAAACTTAATCAGTTAAACAGGATCCCAGCTGATTCTTTTTGTGAGGTAAAACATTTCCCTACTTGCTTTTAAAAAATGTTTTACCTCAAAGAAAGAATAATTTGCGATCAAGTCCTCCCCTGCCTAGGAGTATGGTCAGACCATGTCCCTGTATGGTCAGACACGGCCATTACAGTAGTAGGGTCACATATATAAAAGATTATCTCCGCACAGGAACATTTTTTTTTAATTATATCCAATTCTGGAAATTATTATTATTCCAAGATTTGATTAAAATTTATGTTAAGATTAAGTTTGCTCATGGGAAAACGCCTTTAATGAACTAAAGCTTTTTTCCCCCCTAAATGTTGGGATCTGTCTAAGGACGTCAGCTCAAAAAGGCTTCCTGGGATAGACTTGGAGCAAAACACTCCATTAATGCAGGTCCCAAAGAAACCCCGGCCTACACCCTTGAGCCTCAATACAAAGACAGTTTCATAGCCTTAAGGTTGAAAGACTTAAGTCCATCAAGTTCAGCCTAAAAGCTAATGTGTTGATCCAGAGGAAGGCAAAAACCCCATGAGGCAGATGCGAATTGCCCCATATTAGGGGAAAAATTCCTTCCCGACTCCACATACGGCAATCAGACTAGTTCCCTGGATCAACGTCCCATATAACAAAATCTAGTAACAATAACCTGCAATATTCTATTATTCACAAAAAGCACATATGCTATCCATGAACATTTTTCTTTCAGCCGTGGTAGTAATGGAGGTGTCTGATAGACACCTCTCCATTACTAACCCCTGGGGTTGATGCCAGCTGTCAATTCACAGCTGACATCAACCGCAAAAGTATTAAACCGATTGCCACCACACAAGGGCAATCAGGAAAAGGCAAAGCACCAGAATGGCTGCATCTAATGCATGTGCCACTTCTGAAGTGGCTGGGGCCTGCTATTTTAGGCTGGGAAGGGCCAAATAACCATGGTCCTTCCCAGCCTGATAATACCAACCCCCCGCTGTCTGCTTTGCCTTGGCTAGTTATAAACATAGGGGGAGCCCTCTCCATTTTTTTTTAAACTTATTAATTTTGTTCACAGCAATCTTCCTCATGCAATAAAGTTTGTTAATTTGTTGCACTGCAGCCTTTCAACAAACTTTATTAGCAAACGAACAGCATTCAAACTCATTCAAACTGTTGGAGTTTGAGCCCTTAACACCCAGTGCCTGGTATGATCCCCGAACTTTACAGTTCAGGTTCGCTCATCTCCAATCATAACACAATATGTTATAACTGACATGCAGACACTTAGCAAATATATTACAACTTGTGAAATATGTTAATCTGGTACCTTGCAATTTAGTATAAGATATACCATATCTGTTGATAATAACACTCAAGGGTAATTCCCTTCAGTACTTAAGACAATGTCGCCAGCAACAGACAAGGACAATATACAAGACAAAATGAGATAAAAGTTCCTTCGCACTCCTAGACCTGAAGTGCTGAGATAAAGTCCAACGACACCGCCTCTTTATATCCAGAGACCTTCCAGTTCCTAAAATCAGGTATTCAGAGCACCACCGGCGTGGACTCTACTAACTCCACAGTGATCGTGACAAGGTCCCACTCGACCGCCGCAGGTGTGACAGTGCGTCCAGGTCCCACTCGACCATCGCAGTTGTGACCCCACGTCCACTTTTGAAATGGGGAGATTTCAGTCACCCAGTGTTACTAATAGAAATTCCCTTATAAAAATAACTTTTTAGGTATATAATAATATATTATTACCAGGTGACAAAATCCAACAAGGTACCGGAATAAATTATATAAAAATTCATCTTATTTTGGGCTCCTCAATTAGTATTGTTTTCTTGGTTTACATAGGTGACATCACCCATTTTTAGTCTGCAGATTATATAATACAGTGGTGTTCATAAGTCCTGCATAGGCATAGGATAAATTGATTTTTCAGGTTTTAAACGTTTTCTGTCGAATATCTTCGATGCTAATATGACATATTCTATATGGTTTTGTTCAGAAAACAATTTTGCATTCGCTCTCTGTAATATTTTTAGCTTTTGAAGCAGTTTTGCATGAAATTATAGCAACAATATGGGAATTGAAAGCACAACTAAATATTGTACAGCTTCCGATCCAAAATTAGCCAATCACAGATGAGGTTCTTGTGACCAATCATAACCTGGATTTGGCAGTCAATCACATTCCATTACACTGCCTCACATCTGCTGCTTAGTTTGTTTGTTTTATCTGTAGGTCTATCTAGTGAATCATACTGTAGAGCTTTATGATGGGAGCCTTCAGATTTTTGTCAGCGGAGGATCGTGTGCGAGTTGTGGTGCTACATGAAGAGGGTTAAACTGGCCCCCAGATCGCAAGGAAGGTCGGCTGTAATCAGAGTACAGTTGTAAGAATTTTGCAGAAACATAAGCAGTTTGGAATTACCAAGGACAAGCCCAGATCTGGTCGGCCCAGAAAGTCAACTAAAAGGCAGGATAGAGTACTGATAAGAACATCCCTTGCCAATGGAAAGCTGCGCTCTCCTCAGCTTCTGCGAGAATGGCAAGAGACGTGCAATATTGAGGTAGCAACATCAACTGTTAGGAAGAGATGTTTGGAAGCAGGATTGAGAGGGTGCAAGACCCGAAAGAAGCCATTAATGACAGCCATACAAAGACAAAGGTGAAAACTGTGGGCATTGAAATATTCAAAATGGAGGAAGGAGGAGTGGGAAAAAGTGCTATTTAGTGATGAAAGCACTTTCTGCATATTAGGACATGATGGCAAGTCTTATGTGAGAAGGTTTCCACATGAAGAGTACAAGCCAGAGTGTTTGAGCTTCTCTGTGAAACATCCGATGAAAGTAATGGTCTGTATGGCAGCCAATGGTGTTGGAAGGCTTCATATTGTGGAGGGTATGGTTAATGCAAAAAAATACATAGACATCCTTAATAAGAAAATGCTGCCTTCTGCTCAACACCTGTTTTCAGGGGATTATATCTTCCAGGATGATAATGCTCCTTGTCACAGAGCTAAGACAGTAACGGAATGGAAAAAAAATGAACAAGGTGGCTACTATTGACTGGCCAAGTCCAGTTCCCGGACCTCAATCCAATTGAAAATTTGTGGCACAAGGTATCAATAGAGATATCTAAAAAACAGCCAAGGACCAAAAGAGAGTTGATTGAGGCTTTGATACAGGCCTGGAACCACATCATCACTCGTGAACATCTGCAGACGCTTGTGCACTCAATGCCACAGAGATGCAAGTTGGTGCTCAAGAGCAAAGGCTGCCAATAAAGTATTAGAAGCTAAAGATGCACTCAAAAGGCCCTTTTCAGGACTCTGAATTAAATAAAAAAATAATAAATCTTAAAAAGTTAAATTTAAGTCTGTGTGAACTTGCATTGGACGTTAATGAACTTAGAAACCTGTTCACCATTCTACACACTGTACTGGTGTAGGTATGGTTATGCTGTAAAAAAAAAATATCAAAAATGCACATATCATAATCTATATACTTGGGACATTCAAAAATGAGTATGGCATACAATGAGGGATTACAAAAACATATGTTCCACCGACTTATGAACACCACTGTACGGTGGAACCTTGGATTACGAGCATAATTGGTTCTGGGTATCTGCTCTTAAACCAAGTTACTCTTATATCAAAGCAAATTTTCCCATAGGAAGTAATTGAAACGCAGACAGTTCATTCCACAACACAAAACTATTTCCTGTATATATAAAAACTTTTTAAAGTGATACAACATAATGTACTATATTCACATAAAATTATTACAGTACACTAATACAAAATACTGTGCAGTAAAAAAGATGTAAAACAAATAATACTGCACATTAGCTTACAATAGAATTGGTGTGCGAGAGGTACATTACAAGCAATGTGCTGTACTGGTTAGCAGAAAGAAAGTACAATAATATATACACAAATTCAAATTGATAGAAATGCTATATAGTATATATACTGTACTGTACAATGGTATACTGTTTCTATTTTTCTGGCCGCTCATTCAGTGTATCATTTAACACAGAATCCAATTCAAACTGCTTGTTTTCAGCCACAAAGCTTTCCACAGTGCGGAACCCCCCCTACATCTCCATCCTCCTCTCTATCACCCCACCCGTTCTCTACGCTCTGCAAATGACTTTCGACTGACATCCACACTAATCAGAACCTCCCCCTCCCGAATCCAAGACTTCTCCCGAGCCACACCAATCCTCTGGAACGCTCTACCACAAGAAGTTAGGATGAATCACAACTCACTCAGCTTCAGACGCTCCCTAAAAATGCATCTTTTTAGGACGGACTATCACACTCCCTAGCCAAACTAAATTCACATAGTCCCTCCACAACTTCTCAGAACATAACCCCACGTCAAACTCCATGGCATCCAAATGCATCTCAAGGTTCTGGCCAACTGGTCCAGGAAGCCTTTATTTATCCCTAATTTCCTTGAGATAGCTGGATTGTCATTGTAAATAAGCACTTGTACCTTGTCCCCCCCTTCGCATTGTAGATTGTAAGCTCTCACGAGCAGGGTTGTCTACCCGTTGGCGTGCCGCCGGAGCACACCGCTACCCGTTGGCTTGCCGCCGGAGCACACCGCTACCCGTTGGCGTGCCGCCGGAGCACACCGCTACCCGTTGACGTGCCGCCGGAGCACACCGCTACCCGTTGGCGTGCCGCCGGAGCACACCGCTACCCGTTGGCGTGCCGCCGGAGCACACCGCTACCCGTTGGCATGCCGCCGAAGCACACCGCTACCCGTTGGTGTGCCGCCGAAGCATACCGCTACCCGTTGGCGTGCCGCCGGAGCACACCGTTACCCGTTGGCGTGCCGCCGGAGCACACCGCTACCCGTTGGCGTGCCGCCGGAGCACACCACTACCCGTTGGCGTGCCGCCTTTTTGCTTCTATTGGCCCGACCACCGGGCTGCACCCTTGGATCTTTGGCCAACCATTGGGTGCACCCTTTGGCCTACCATCGAGCTTCACCCTTGGGCCTCTTGTGCCATCCACCGGGCTACACCCTTGGATCTTTGGCCAACCATTGGAATGCACCCCCATGGGCCTACCATCGGGCTGCACCCTCGGGCCTCTCTTGGGCTGTCCACCGCTACCCGTTGGAGTGCCGCCGGAGCACACCGCTACCCGTTGGCGTGCCACCGGAGCACACCGCTACCCGTTGGCATGCCGCCGAAGCACACCGCTACCCGTTGGTGTGCCGCCGAAGCACACTGCTACCCGTTGGCGTGCCGCCGGAGCACACCGTTACCTGTTGGCGTGCCGCCGGAGCACACCGCTACCCGTTGGCGTGCCGCCGGAGCACACCGCTACCCGTTGGCATGCCGCCTTTTTGCTTCTATTGGCCCGACCACCGGTCTGCACCCTTGGATCTTTGGCCAACCATTGGGTGCACCCTTTGGCCTACCATCGAGCTTCACCCTTGGGCCTCTTGTGCCATCCACCGGACTACACCCTTGGATCTTTGGCCAACCATTGGAATGCACCCCCATGGGCCTACCATCGGGCTGCACCCTTGGGCCTCTCTTGGGCTGTCCACCGCTACCCGTTGGCGAGCCGCCGGAGCACACCGCTACCCGTTGGCGTGCCGACGGAGCACACCGCTACCCGTTGGCGTGCCGCCTTTATGCTTCTATTGGCCCGACCACCAGGCTGCACCCTTGGATCTTTAGCCAACCATTGGGTGCATCCTTTGGCCTACCATCGAGCTTCACCCGTGGGCCTCTTGTGCCATCCACCGGGCTACACCCTTGGATCTTTGGCCAACCATTGGAATGCACCCCCATGGGCCTACCATCGGGCTGCACCCTCGGGCCTCTCTTGGGCTGTCCACCGCTACCCGTTGGTGTGCCCCGAAGCACACCGCTACCCGTTGGCGTGCCGCCGGAGCACACCGCTACCCGTTGGCGTGCCGCCGGAGCACACCGCTACCCGTCGGTGTGCCACCGGAGCACACCGCTACCCGTTGGCGTGCCGCCTTTATGCTTCTATTGGCCCGACCACCGGGCTGCACCCTTGGATCTTTAGCCAACCATTGGGTGCATCCTTTGGCCTACCATCGAGCTTCACCCTTGGGCCTCTTGTGCCATCCACCGGGCTACACCCTTGAATCTTTGGCCAACCATTGGAATGCACCCCCATGGGCCTACCATCGGGCTGCACCCTCGGGCCTCTCTTGGGCTGTCCACCGCTACCCGTTGGCGTGCCGCCGGAGCACACCGCTACCCGTTGGCGTGCCGCCGGAGCACACCGCTACCCGTTGGCGTGCCGCCGAAGCACACCGCTACCCGTTGGTGTGCCGCCGAAGCACACCGCTACCCGTTGGCGTGCCGCCGGAGCACACCGTTACCCGTTGGCGTGCCGCCTTTTTGCTTCTATTGGCCCGACCACCGGGCTGCACCCTTGGATCTTTGGCCAACCATTGGGTGCACCCTTTGGCCTACCATCGAGCTTCACCCTTGGGCCTCTTGTGCCATCCACCGGGCTACACCCTTGGATCTTTGGCCAACCATTGGAATGCACCCCCATGGGCCTACCATCGGGCTGCACCCTCGGGCCTCTCTTGGGCTGTCCACCGCTACCCGTTGGCATGCCGCCGAAGCACACCGCTACCCGTTGGTGTGCCGCCGAAGCACACCGCTACCCGTTGGTGTGCCGCCGAAGCACACCGCTACCCGTTGGCGTGCCGCCGGAGCACACCGTTACCTGTTGGCGTGCCGCCGGAGCACACCGCTACCCGTTGGCGTGCCGCCGGAGCACACCGCTACCCGTTGGCGTGCCGCCTTTTTGCTTCTATTGGCCCGACCACCGGGCTGCACCCTTGGATCTTAGGCCAACCATTGGGTGCACCCTTTGGCCTACCATCGAGCTTCACCCTTGGGCCTCTTGTGCCATCCACCGGGCTACACCCTTGGATCTTTGGCCAACCATTGGAATGCACCCCCATGGGCCTACCATCGGGCTGCACCCTCGGGCCTCTCTTGGGCTGTCCACCACTATCCGTTGGCGTGCCGCCAGAGCCCACCGTTACCCGTTGGCGTGCTGCCATTGCCCACCGCTGCCCGTTGGCGTGCCGCCGGAGCACACCGCTACCCGTTGGCGTGCCGCCGAAGCACACCGCTACCCGTTGGTGTGCCGCCAAAGCACACCGCTACCCGTTGGCGTGCCGCCGGAGCACACCGCTACCCGTTGGCGTGTCACCGGAGCACACCGCCACCCGTTGGCGTGCCGCCGGAGCACACCACTACCCGTTGGTGTGCCGCCTTTTTGCTTCTATTGAACCGACCACCTGGCTGCACCCTTGGATCTTTGGCCAACCATTGGGTGCACCCTTTGGCCTACCATCGAGCTTCACCCTTGGGCCTCTTGTGCCATCCACCGGGCTACACCCTTGGATCTTTGGCCAACCATTGGAATGCACCCCCATGGGCCTACCATCGGGCTGCACCCTCGGGCCTCTCTTGGGCTGTCCACCGCTACCCGTTGGCGTGCCGCCGAAGCACACCGCTACCCGTTGGTGTGCCGCCGAAGCACACCGCTACCCGTTGGTGTGCCGCCGAAGCACACCGCTACCCGTTGGCGTGCCGCCGGAGCACACCGTTACCCGTTGGCGTGCCGCCGGAGCACACCGCTACCCGTTGGCGTGCCGCCGGAGCACACCGCTACCCGTTGGCGTGCCGCCGAAGCACACCGCTACCCGTTGGTGTGCCGCCAAAGCACACCGCTACCCGTTGGCGTGCCGCCGGAGCACACCGCTACCCGTTGGCGTGCCACCGGAGCACACCGCCACCCGTTGGCGTGCCGCCGGAGCACACCACTACCCGTTGGCGTGCCGCCTTTTTGCTTCTATTGGCCCGACCACCGGGCTTGCACCCTTGGATCTTTGGCCAACCATTGGGCTGCACCCTTTGGCCTACCATCGAGCTTCACCCTTGGGCCTCTTGTGCCATCCACCGGGCTACACCCTTGGATCTTTGGCCAACCACTGGAATGCACCCACATGGGCCTACCATCGAGCTGCACCCTCGGGCTTCTCTTGGGCTGACCACCGCTACCCGATGGCGTGCCGCCGGAGCCACGCTCGGGCCTCTTGCGCCGACCAGCAACGGCTACACCCTCGGGCCTCTTGCGCCGGCCAGCAACGGCTACACCCTCGGGCCTCTTGCGCCGGCCAGCAACGGCTACACCCTCGGGCCTCTTGCGCCGGCCAGCAACGGCTACACCCTCGGGCCTCTTGCGCCGGCCAGCAACGGCTACACCCTCGGGCCTCTTGCGCCGGCCAGCAACGGCTACACCCTCGGGCCTCTTGCGCCGGCCAGCAACGGCTACACCCTCGGGCCTCTTGCGCCGGCCAGCAACGGCTACACCCTCGGGCCTCTTGCGCCGGCCAGCAACGGCTACACCCTCGGGCCTCTTGCGCCGGCCAGCAACGGCTACACCCTCGGGCCTCTTGCGCCGGCCAGCAACGGCTACACCCTCGGGCCTCTTGCGCCGGCCAGCAACGGCTACACCCTCGGGCCTCTTGCGCCGGCCAGCAACGGCTACACCCTCGGGCCTCTTGCGCCGGCCAGCAACGGCTACACCCTCGGGCCTCTTGCGCCGGCCAGCAACGGCTACACCCTCGGGCCTCTTGCGCCGGCCTGCAACGGCTACACCCTCGGGCCTCTTGCGCCGGCCTGCAACGGCTACACCCTCGGGCCTCTTGCGCCGGCCTGCAACGGCTACACCCTCGGGCCTCTTGCGCCGGCCAGCAACGGCTACACCCTCGGGCCTCTTGCGCCGGCCAGCAACGGCTACACCCTCGGGCCTCTTGCGCCGGCCAGCAACGGCTACACCCTCGGGCCTCTTGCGCCGGCCAGCAACGGCTACACCCTCGGGCCTCTTGCGCCGGCCAGCAACGGCTACACCCTCGGGCCTCTTGCGCCGGCCAGCAACGGCTACACCCTCGGGCCTCTTGCGCCGGCCAGCAACGGCTACAGCCTCGGGCCTCTTGCGCCGGCCAGCAACGGCTACACCCTCGGGCCTCTTGCGCCGGCCAGCAACGGCTACACCCTCGGGCCTCTTGCGCCGGCCAGCAACGGCTACACCCTCGGGCCTCTTGCGCCGGCCAGCAACGGCTACACCCTCGGGCCTCTTGCGCCGGCCAGCAACGGCTACACCCTCGGGCCTCTTGCGCCGGCCAGCAACGGCTACACCCTCGGGCCTCTTGCGCCGGCCAGCAACGGCTACACCCTCGGGCCTCTTGCGCCGGCCAGCAACGGCTACACCCTCGGGCCTCTTGCGCCGGCCAGCAACGGCTACACCCTCGGGCCTCTTGCGCCGGCCAGCAACGGCTACACCCTCGGGCCTCTTGCGCCGGCCAGCAACGGCTACACCCTCGGGCCTCTTGCGCCGGCCAGCAACGGCTACACCCTCGGGCCTCTTGCGCCGGCCAGCAACGGCTACACCCTCGGGCCTCTTGCGCCGGCCAGCAACGGCTACACCCTCGGGCCTCTTGCGCCGGCCAGCAACGGCTACACCCTCGGGCCTCTTGCGCCGGCCAGCAACGGCTACACCCTCGGGCCTCTTGCGCCGGCCTGCAACGGCTACACCCTCGGGCCTCTTGCGCCGGCCTGCAACGGCTACACCCTCGGGCCTCTTGCGCCGGCCAGCAACGGCTACACCCTCGGGCCTCTTGCGCCGGCCAGCAACGGCTACACCCTCGGGCCTCTTGCGCCGGCCAGCAACGGCTACACCCTCGGGCCTCTTGCGCCGGCCAGCAACGGCTACACCCTCGGGCCTCTTGCGCCGGCCAGCAACGGCTACACCCTCGGGCCTCTTGCGCCGGCCAGCAACGGCTACACCCTCGGGCCTCTTGCGCCGGCCAGCAACGGCTACACCCTCGGGCCTCTTGCGCCGGCCAGCAACGGCTACACCCTCGGGCCTCTTGCGCTGGCCAGCAACGGCTACACCCTCGGGCCTCTTGCGCCGGCCAGCAACGGCTACACCCTCGGGCCTCTTGCGCCGGCCAGCAACAGCTACACCCTCGGGCCTCTTGCGCCGGCCAGCAACGGCTACACCCTCGGGCCTCTTGCGCCGGCCAGCAACGGCTACACCCTCGGGCCTCTTGCGCCGGCCAGCAACGGCTACACCCTCGGGCCTCTTGCGCCGGCCAGCAACGGCTACACCCTCGGGCCTCTTGCGCCGGCCTGCAACGGCTACACCCTCGGGCCTCTTGCGCCGGCCTGCAACGGCTACACCCTCGGGCCTCTTGCGCCGGCCAGCAACGGCTACACCCTCGGGCCTCTTGCGCCGGCCAGCAACGGCTACACCCTCGGGCCTCTTGCGCCGGCCAGCAACGGCTACACCCTCGGGCCTCTTGCGCCGGCCAGCAACGGCTACACCCTCGGGCCTCTTGCGCCGGCCAGCAACGGCTACACCCTCGGGCCTCTTGCGCCGGCCAGCAACGGCTACACCCTCGGGCCTCTTGCGCCGGCCAGCAACGGCTACACCCTCGGGCCTCTTGCGCCGGCCAGCAACGGCTACACCCTCGGGCCTCTTGCGCCGGCCAGCAACGGCTACACCCTCGGGCCTCTTGCGCCGGCCAGCAACGGCTACACCCTCGGGCCTCTTGCGCCGGCCAGCAACGGCTACACCCTCGGGCCTCTTGCGCCGGCCAGCAACGGCTACACCCTCGGGCCTCTTGCGCCGGCCAGCAACGGCTACACCCTCGGGCCTCTTGCGCCGGCCAGCAACGGCTACACCCTCGGGCCTCTTGCGCCGGCCAGCAACGGCTACACCCTCGGGCCTCTTGCGCCGGCCAGCAACGGCTACACCCTCGGGCCTCTTGCGCCGGCCAGCAACGGCTACACCCTCGGGCCTCTTGCGCCGGCCAGCAACGGCTACACCCTCGGGCCTCTTGCGCCGGCCTGCAACGGCTACACCCTCGGGCCTCTTGCGCCGGCCAGCAACGGCTACACCCTCGGGCCTCTTGCGCCGGCCAGCAACGGCTACACCCTCGGGCCTCTTGCGCCGGCCAGCAACGGCTACACCCTCGGGCCTCTTGCGCCGGCCAGCAACGGCTACACCCTCGGGCCTCTTGCGCCGGCCAGCAACGGCTACACCCTCGGGCCTCTTGCGCCGGCCAGCAACGGCTACACCCTCAGGCCTCTTGCGCCGGCCAGCAACGGCTACACCCTCGGGCCTCTTGCGCCGGCCAGCAACGGCTACACCCTCGGGCCTCTTGCGCCGGCCAGCAACGGCTACACCCTCGGGCCTCTTGCGCCGGCCAGCAACGGCTACACCCTCGGGCCTCTTGCGCCGGCCAGCAACGGCTACACCCTCGGGCCTCTTGCGCCGGCCAGCAACGGCTACACCCTCGGGCCTCTTGCGCCGGCCAGCAACGGCTACACCCTCGGGCCTCTTGCGCCGGCCAGCAACGGCTACACCCTCGGGCCTCTTGCGCCGGCCAGCAACGGCTACACCCTCGGGCCTCTTGCGCCGGCCAGCAACGGCTACACCCTCGGGCCTCTTGCGCCGGCCAGCAACGGCTACACCCTCGGGCCTCTTGCGCCGGCCAGCAACGGCTACACCCTCGGGCCTCTTGCGCCGGCCTGCAACGGCTACACCCTCGGGCCTCTTGCGCCGGCCAGCAACGGCTACACCCTCGGGCCTCTTGCGCCGGCCAGCAACGGCTACACCCTCGGGCCTCTTGCGCCGGCCAGCAACGGCTACACCCTCGGGCCTCTTGCGCCGGCCAGCCACGGCTACACCCTCGGGCCTCTTGCGCCGGCCAGCCACGGCTACACCCTCGGGCCTCTTGCGCCGGCCAGCCACGGCTACACCCTCGGGCCTCTTGCGCCGGCCAGCCACGGCTACACCCTCGGGCCTCTTGCGCCGGCCAGCCACGGCTACACCCTCGGGCCTCTTGCGCCGGCCAGCCACGGCTACACCCTCGGGCCTCTTGCGCCGGCCAGCCACGGCTACACCCTCGGGCCTCTTGCGCCGGCCAGCCACGGCTACACCCTCGGGCCTCTTGCGCCGGCCAGCCACGGCTACACCCTCGGGCCTCTTGCGCCGGCCAGCAACGGCTACACCCTCGGGCCTCTTGCGCCGGCCAGCAACGGCTACACCCTCGGGCCTCTTGCGCCGGCCAGCAACGGCTACACCCTCGGGCCTCTTGCGCCGGCCAGCAACGGCTACACCCTCGGGCCTCTTGCGCCGGCCAGCAACGGCTACACCCTCGGGCCTCTTGCGCCGGCCAGCAACGGCTACACCCTCGGGCCTCTTGCGCCGGCCAGCAACGGCTACACCCTCGGGCCTCTTGCGCCGGCCAGCAACGGCTACACCCTCGGGCCTCTTGCGCCGGCCAGCAACGGCTACACCCTCGGGCCTCTTGCGCCGGCCAGCAACGGCTACACCCTCGGGCCTCTTGCGCCGGCCAGCAACGGCTACACCCTCGGGCCTCTTGCGCCGGCCAGCAACGGCTACACCCTCGGGCCTCTTGCGCCGGCCAGCAACGGCTACACCCTCGGGCCTCTTGCGCCGGCCAGCAACGGCTACACCCTCGGGCCTCTTGCGCCGGCCAGCAACGGCTACACCCTCGGGCCTCTTGCGCCGGCCTGCAACGGCTACACCCTCGGGCCTCTTGCGCCGGCCAGCAACGGCTACACCCTCGGGCCTCTTGCGCCGGCCAGCAACGGCTACACCCTCGGGCCTCTTGCGCCGGCCAGCAACGGCTACACCCTCGGGCCTCTTGCGCCGGCCAGCAACGGCTACACCCTCGGGCCTCTTGCGCCGGCCAGCAACGGCTACACCCTCGGGCCTCTTGCGCCGGCCAGCAACGGCTACACCCTCGGGCCTCTTGCGCCGGCCAGCAACGGCTACACCCTCGGGCCTCTTGCGCCGGCCAGCAACGGCTACACCCTCGGGCCTCTTGCGCCGGCCAGCAACGGCTACACCCTCGGGCCTCTTGCGCCGGCCAGCAACGGCTACACCCTCGGGCCTCTTGCGCCGGCCAGCAACGGCTACACCCTCGGGCCTCTTGCGCCGGCCAGCAACGGCTACACCCTCGGGCCTCTTGCGCCGGCCAGCAACGGCTACACCCTCGGGCCTCTTGCGCCGGCCAGCAACGGCTACACCCTCGGGCCTCTTGCGCCGGCCAGCAACGGCTACACCCTCGGGCCTCTTGCGCCGGCCAGCAACGGCTACACCCTCGGGCCTCTTGCGCCGGCCAGCAACGGCTACACCCTCGGGCCTCTTGCGCCGGCCAGCAACGGCTACACCCTCGGGCCTCTTGCGCCGGCCAGCAACGGCTACACCCTCGGGCCTCTTGCGCCGGCCAGCAACGGCTACACCCTCGGGCCTCTTGCGCCGGCCAGCAACGGCTACACCCTCGGGCCTCTTGCGCCGGCCAGCAACGGCTACACCCTCGGGCCTCTTGCGCCGGCCAGCAACGGCTACACCCTCGGGCCTCTTGCGCCGGCCAGCAACGGCTACACCCTCGGGCCTCTTGCGCCGGCCAGCAACGGCTACACCCTCGGGCCTCTTGCGCCGGCCAGCAACGGCTACACCCTCGGGCCTCTTGCGCCGGCCAGCAACGGCTACACCCTCGGGCCTCTTGCGCCGGCCAGCAACGGCTACACCCTCGGGCCTCTTGCGCCGGCCTGCAACGGCTACACCCTCGGGCCTCTTGCGCCGGCCAGCAACGGCTACACCCTCGGGCCTCTTGCGCCGGCCAGCAACGGCTACACCCTCGGGCCTCTTGCGCCGGCCAGCAACGGCTACACCCTCGGGCCTCTTGCGCCGGCCAGCAACGGCTACACCCTCGGGCCTCTTGCGCCGGCCAGCAACGGCTACACCCTCGGGCCTCTTGCGCCGGCCAGCAACGGCTACACCCTCGGGCCTCTTGCGCCGGCCAGCAACGGCTACACCCTCGGGCCTCTTGCGCCGGCCAGCAACGGCTACACCCTCGGGCCTCTTGCGCCGGCCAGCAACGGCTACACCCTCGGGCCTCTTGCGCCGGCCAGCAACGGCTACACCCTCGGGCCTCTTGCGCCGGCCAGCAACGGCTACACCCTCGGGCCTCTTGCGCCGGCCAGCAACGGCTACACCCTCGGGCCTCTTGCGCCGGCCAGCAACGGCTACACCCTCGGGCCTCTTGCGCCGGCCAGCAACGGCTACAGCCTCGGGCCTCTTGCGCCGGCCAGCAACGGCTACACCCTCGGGCCTCTTGCGCCGGCCAGCAACGGCTACACCCTCGGGCCTCTTGCGCCGGCCAGCAACTGCTACACCCTCGGGCCTCTTGCGCCGGCCAGCAACGGCTACACCCTCGGGCCTCTTGCGCAGACCAACAACGGCTACACCCTCGGGCCTCTTGCGCCGGCGAGCAACGGCTACACCCTCGGGCCTCTTGCGCAGACCAACAACGGCTACACCCTCGGGCCTCTTGCGCCGGCGAGCAACGGCTACACCCTCTGGCCTCTTGCGCCGGCCAGCAACGGCTACACCCTCGGGCCTCTTGCGCCGGCCAGCAACGGCTACACCCTCGGGCCTCTTGCGCCGACCAGCAACGGCTACACCCTCGGGCCTCTTGCGCCGGCCAGCAACGGCTACACCCTCGGGCCTCTTGCGCCGGCCAGCAACGGCTACACCCTCGGGCCTCTTGCCTCGGCCAGCAACGGCTACACCCTCGGGCCTCTTGCGCCGACCAGTGGGCTACCCGTTGGCGTGCCGCCGGAGCACGCCGCTACCCGTTGGCGGATACTACAGAGCTGTATGATTACAAGTGACAAATCTGCAGGTTCCTCTCAGGGATTCTGCCTCCATCTCACAAGTAGATAGTGCTGCAATATTGTTGCAATACAGCAGAGCTCAGAAAGCTGCAAAAAAATGTGTTTGCTAAAAGATAGTTACTTGTCTTAGTGGTAATGCCCCTTGAATTTAAAATAAGCTCTGGAGGTAAATTTATATTCCAGGCAGCATTCTCCCTTTATGTAAATGACCTCTTCCAGTCTAAAGTGATAAAAGAAGATCACAACGCACAACCACAACAAGGCATCTGATGAGGCATACATAGTTTAGCCACCAGTAAAAGGTGGAGGGGGCAGTCGCCTTCAGACTTGCGATCTCAGGGTCCCACTTGGAGCTATACTACTCTGAACTGTATTGGCCAATACACGAAAACTCTGCGGTAGAGCAAGGAGACATTATCTGCCTGAACTACAGCTCTCTGATCTTTAGACAATAGGTCGCTTTAAGTCTGCTGTCCAGAGAAGAGCAGGGAGACGCACGGAGGAGGGGGGGACATGGAGCAACAGTGTGATCATGTCGTCATGCAAAAACTCTGCGGTTCCAGGTGCATTGGTTGTCGCCGGTGGACTCCTCAGAGACCGTAAGTTGGCAAGTATAACAGTCTTTTTTTTTTTTAATTGGCCATCTCTGCTTCCCACACAAGCAATTATACGGTGTGGGAGAAATACTGGGGGAAATACTACAGTATGGGTGGGATAATGGGGGCCAGAATAAAGCTTGGGGGGAATTAAGGGCAACATATTACAGTGTGGGTGTGGGGATACTGGATGGTCATATTACAGTGTGGGAGAAATAATGGAGCCAAATTAAAGTGTGGGGGGTTCGGTGGGGATAATATTTCAGTGTGGCAGAAATACTGGGGTCATATTACACTGTGGGGGAAATACTGGGGTCATATCACACTGTGGGGGAAATACTGGGGTCATATGACACTGTGGGGGAAATACTGGGGGTCATTAAGGTATGGAGGGATAATGGGGAACATGTATATATACAGAATAATACAGATACTGAGAATTACACCCACTATACAGGACATGAGAAGTGGTACTGTGTATTGTAAGCATACAAAACAATACACATACTGAGAATTACACCCAGTAGATAGGACAGGGGAAGGGGTAGTATGCAGTGTATATATATATATATATACACACAGAATAATACACATACTGAGAATTACAACCACTATACAGGATATGAGAAGTGGGACTCGGCAGTGTATGTATACAAAATACGAATACTGAGAATTCCACCTGCTATACAGCACATGGGAAGAGGTACTGTGCAGTGTATCTATACAGAATACTATACGGTAAGTACTGAGAATTACACCCAGTATATAGGACAAGGGAAGGGACATTGCACTGTGTATATTATATATATATATATACAGAAAAAAACACATACTGAGAATTACATCCAGCATACAGGACATGAGAAAGGTACTGTGTATTGTAAGCATACAAAACAATACACACACTGAGAATTACACCCAGTATACAAGACAGGGGAAGGAGTACTGTGCAGTGTATGCATGCAAAATAATACAAATACTGAGAATGACACCCAGTATAGAAGACCGGGGAAGGGGTAGTGTGCAGTGTATATATACAGAATACTACAAGTAGTAAAAATTTAACCCAGTATACAGGACAGGGGAAGGAGTACTGTGCAGTGTATACCTACATACATAATTGACAGTTGTGTGTCACCCTATTCCGGCATGCACAGCGGCACTGTCAGTTGTGCAGGTGCAGTTCAAACTGCGCCTGTGCAAGTGACATCCACGACCCGGGCACGAACTGCGCAAGTGATGTTACGGCTCATCCCACAGACGCAATGCATGTATACACTGAACATGCACTCACTTGTCCCCAGCGATGCGGTCCCCTGCACTGATATCTCTGACAATGCTCCGGCTTTCTGCTCTTCAGTGCAGTGAATATTCAGTGAGTATGAGCGGATGTCAGGAACGGGAGGCAGCAGAGCCGAAGACATCATTGATGGATACAGGTGAATATAGAAAGATTATTTAAAAGTCCCGTGTTTTCCCCGGGGGAGGGGGAAAAAAGAATACATACACGTACACAGACATGTACACACTGCCATATACACACACACACACGTACACAGACATGTACACAGCGCACAGCCATATACACACACACGTACAGACACGTACACACAGCGTACAGCCATACACACATACACAGATGACAGGAACTACACCTCCCAGCACGTTTATGTTATATAACTACAGGAGGGAACTACACCACCCAGCATGTCCATGTTATAAAATTACGGAGGTGGGGGGGGTGTTGGGGGATACACCTCCCAGCATGTCCATGTTACAGAATTACAGGAGGGAACTACACCTTCCAGCATTTCCATATTATAGGATTACAGGAGGGAACTACACCTCCCAGCATGTCCATGCTATATAACTATGAGAGTTAACTACACCTCTCAGCATGTGAATGTTATAGAATTACAGGACAGGACTACACCTACCAGAATGTCCATGTTATAGAACTACAGAAGGGAACTACACCTTCCAGCACTTCCATGTTATAGGATTACAGGAGGGAACTACACCTCTTAGCATGTCCATGTTATAGAACTACAGGAGGGAACTACACCTCCCAGCATGTCCATGTTATATAGTTACTGGAGGGAACTACAGCTCCCAGCATGTCCATGTTCTAGAATTACAAGAGAACTACATCTCCCAGCAAGTCCATTTTCTACTATAGGGAACTACATTAATTACTGGAGGGAACTACATCTTCCAGCATGTCCATGATTAAGGATTAAAGGAGGGAACTACACATCAGCATGTATATGTTATAGAATTAAAGGAGGCAATTAGACCTCCGAGCATGTCCATGATAGAGGATTACAGGAGGGAACTATACCTCCCAGCATGTCCATGTTATAGAACTACAGGAGGGAACTACGCCTCCTAGTATGTATGTCCATGTTATAGAACTACAGGAGGGAACTACACCTCCCACAATGTTCATGTTATATAATTACGGGAGGGAACTACACCTCCCAGCATGTCCATGTTATAGAACTACATGAGGGAAATACGCCTCCCAGCATGTCCATGTTATAGAACTACAGGAGGGAACTACACCTCCCAGCATGTCCATGTTATAGAAGTAGAGGAAAGAACTACTACTCTCAGCATTTCCAGGTTATAGAATTATAGCAGGGAACTACACCTCCCAGCATGTCCATGTTATAGAACTACAGGAGGGAACTACACCTCCCAGCATGTCCATGTTATAGAAATACAGGAGGGAAGTACACCTCCCAGCATGTTCATGTTCTAGAAATACAGGAAGGAACCACACCTCCCAGCATGTCCATGTTATAGAATTTCAGGAGGGAAGTACACCTCGGAGCATGTCCATGTTATAGAACTATAAGAGGGAACTAAACCTCCCAGCATGTCCATGTTATAGAACTACAGGAGGGAACTACACCTCCCAGCATGTCTATGTTATAGAAATACAGGAGGGAACTATACCACCCAGCATGTCAATGTTATAGAATTACAGGACAGAACTACACCTTCCACTATGTCCTGTTATGGAACTACAGGAGGGAACTACACCTCCCATCATGTCCATCTTATAGAATTACAGGGGAGAACTACACCTCCCAGCATTTCCATGTGATAGAACTACAGGAGGGAACATCTCATGTCCATGTTCTATAATTATACATACTGAGAATTAAACCCAGTATACAGAACAGGGAAAGAACTACTGTGCGATGCAAATATACAGAATAAAACACATACTGAGAAATACACCCAGTATACAGGATAGGGGAAGGGGTATTGTACAGTGTCTACATAGAGAATAATACAGATACTGAGAATTACACCCAGTTTACAGGACAGGGGAAGGAGTACTGTGCAGTGTATTCCTACATACATAATTGACAGTTCTGTGTCACCATATTCCGGCATGCACCGCGGCACTGTCAATTGCGCAGGTGCAGTTCGAACTGCGCCTGTACAAGTGACATCCACAACCTGGGCACGAACTGCACAAGTGACGTTACCGCTCCTCACACAGACGCAATGCATGTGTACACTGAACACACACACACACAAACACACACGCACTGCTGGATACTCATACACAGCCATATGCACACATACACAGACGACACGTACACACAGCGCACAGCCATTCACATACACAGATGAAAGGAACTACACCTCCCAGGATGTGCATGTTATATAACTACAGGAGGGAACTACACCTCCCAGGATGTCCATGTTATAGAACTACAGGACAGTACCACACCTCCCAACATGTGCATGTTATAGAATTACAGGAGGAGACCACACCTCCCAGGATGTCCATGATATATAATTACAGGAGGGAACTACAACTCCCAGCATGTCCATGTTAAATAACTACAGAAGTGAACTACACCTCCCAGGATGTCCATGTTATAAAATTACAGGCGGAAACTACAACTCCCACTATGTTCATGTGATATAATTACTGGAGGGAACTACACCTCCCTGCATGTCCACGTTCTAAAATTACAAGAGAACTAAACCTCCCAGCATGTCCATGTTATATAATTAAAGGAGGGAACTATACCTCCCAGCATGTCCATGTTATATAACTACAGGACAGTACTACACCTCCCAGGATGTCCATGTTCTAGAACTTCAGGACAGTACTAGACCTCCCATCATGTCCATGTTATATAACTACAGGAGGGAACTACACCTTCCAGCATGTCCATGTTATAGAATTACAGGAGGGAACTACACCTGTCAGCATGTCCATGTTATAGAACTACAGGAGGAACTACACCTCCCAGCATGTCCATTTTATAGAATTACAGGAGGAAACTACACCTCCCAGGATGTCCATGTTATAGAAAGTCAGAAGGGAACTAGACCTCCCAGGATGTACATGTTATATAATTAGTGGAGGGAACTACACCTCCCAGGATGTCCATGTTATAGAACTACAGGACAGTACTACACCTCCCAGGATGTCCATGTTATAGAATTACAGGAAAGAACTACACCTCCCAGGATGTCCATGTTACAAAATTATAGGAGAGAACTACACCTCCCAGCATGTCTATGTTCTAGAACTACAGGACAGTACCACACCTCCCAGCATGTGCATGTTATAGAATTACAGGAGGGAACTACAACTCCCACTATGTTCATGTTATATAATTACTGGAGGGAACTAAACCTCCCAGCATGTCCATGTTATATAATTATAGGAGGGAACCAGACCTCCCAGCATGTGCATGTTATAGAATTACAGGAGGGAACTACAACTCCCAGCATGGCCATGTTAAATAACTACAGAAGTGAACTACACCTCCCAGGATGTCCATGTTATACATTACAGGAGGGAACTACACCTCCCACCATGTCCATATTATAAAACTACAGGAGGGAACTACACCTCTCAGCATGTCCATTTTATAGAATTACAGAAGGAAACTACACCTCCCAGGATGTGTATGTTATAGAACTACAGGAGGGAACTAGACCTCCCGGGATGTACATGTTCTAGAATTACAAGAGAACTACACCTCCCAGCATGTCCAAGTTATAGAAATACAGAAGGGAACTAAACCTCCCAGCATGTCCATGTTATAGAAATACAGGAGGGAACTACACCTCCCAGCATGTGAATGTTATAAAATTACAGGACAGAGCTACACCTCCCACTATGTCCTGTTATAGAACTATAGGAGGGAACTACACCTCCCATCATGTTCTTCTTATAGAATTACAGGGGAGAACTATACCTCCCAGCATTTCCATGCGATAGAACTACAGGAGGGAACATCAAATGTCCATGTTCTATAATTAAACATACTGAGAATTAAACCCAGTATACAGAACAGGGGAAGAACTACTGTGCAGTGCAGATATACAGAATAAAACACATACTGAGAAATACACCCAGTATACAGGACAGGGGAAGGGGTATTGTACAGTGTCTACATAGAGAATAATACAGATACTGAGAATTACACCCAGTATACAGGACAGGGGAAGGAGTACTGTGCAGTGTATAACTACATACATAATTGACAGTTGTGTGTCACCATATTCCGGCATGCACCGCGGCACTGTCAATTGCGCAGGTGCAGTTCGAACTGCGCCTGTGCAAGTGACAACCACAACCTGGGCACAAACTGCACAAGTGACGTTACCGCTCCTCCCACAGACGCAATGCATGTGTACACTGAACACACACACACACACATACGCACTGCTAGATACTCATACACAGACATATGCACATGTACACAGACGACACGTATACACAGCGCAAAGCCATACACATACACAGATGACAGGAACTACACCTCCCAGCATGTCCATGTTATATAACTACAGGAGGGAACTGCAGCTTCCAGCATGTCCATGTTATAGAATTACAGGAGGGAACTACACCTCCCAGCATGTCCACATTCTAGAATTACAAGAGAACTAAACCTCCCAGCATGTCCATGTTATATAATTATAGGAGGGAAATACAACTCCCAGCATGTCCATGTTAAATAACTACAGAAGTGAACTACACCTCCCAGGATGTCCATGTTATATAACTACAGAAGTGAACTACAACTCCCAGCATGTCCATATTATAAAACTAAAAGGAGGAAACTACACCTCCCAGCATGTCCATGTTATAAAAATTACAGGCGGGAACTACAAACTCCCAGCATGTCCATGCTAAATAACTACAGGACAGTACTACACCTCCCAGGATGTCCATGTTCTAGAACTTCAGGACAGTACTACACCTCCCAACATTTCTATGTTATAGAACTACAGGAGGGAACTAAACCTCCAAGCATGTCCATTTTATAGATTTACAGGAGGAAACTACACCTCCCAGGATGTCCATGTTATAAAACTACAGGAGGGAACTAGACCTCCCAGGATGTCCATGTTCTAGAATTACAAGAGAACTACACCTCCCAGCATGTGCATATCATAGAATTACAGGAGGAGATTAAGGAGGGAACTACATCTGAAAGCATGTCCATGTTATAGAAATACAGGAGAGAACTACACCTCCCAGGATGTCCATGTTATAGAAATACAGGAGGGAACTACACCTCCCAGCATGTCCATGTTATAGAAATACAGGAGAGAACTACAATTCACAGCATGTCCATGTTATAGAAATACAGGAGAGAACTACAACTCACAGCATGTCCATGTTATAGAATTACAGGAGGGAACTACACCTCCCAGCATGTCCATGTTATAGAAATACAGGAGAGAACTACAACTCACAGCATGTCCATGTTATAGAATTACAGGAGGGAACTACACCTCCCAGCATGTCCATGTTATAGAACTACAGGAGGGAATTACACCTCCCAGCATGTCCATTTTATAGAATTACAGGAGGAAACTACACCTTCCAGGATGTGTATGTTATAGAACTACAGGAGGGAACTAGACCTCCCGGGATGTCCATGTTCTAGAACTACAGGACAGTACCACACCTCCCAGCATGTACATGTTATAGAATTACAAGAGAACTACATTTCCCAGCATGTACATGTTATAGAAATACAGTAGGGAACTACAACTCCCAGCATATACATGTTATATAATTAGTGGAGGGAACTACACCTCTCAGGATGTCCATGTTATAGAATTACAGGAAGGAAATACACACACACATACACACACACACACATTATATAATTTATACACACACACACACACACATTATATAATTTATACACACACACACACACATATCTCTCACACTCGCACATATATACTGTGCAGTGTATATATACACAGAATAAGACATACTGAGATTTACACTCAATAGGCAGAACAGGGGAAGGAGTACTGTGCAGTGTATATATACAGAATAATAAGGATACTGAGAATTACACCCAGTATACAGGACAGGGGAAGGAGTACTGTGCAGTGTATATATACAGAATAAAAAATGATACTGAGAATTTCACTCAGTATACAGGACAGGGGAAGGAGTACTGTGCAGTGTATATATACAGAATAATAATGATACTGAGAATTCCACTTAGTATACAGGACAGGGGAAGGAGTACTGTGCAGTGTATATATACAGAATAATAAGGATCCTGAGAATTACACCCAGTATACAGGACAGGGGAAGGAGTACTGTGCAGTGTATATATACAGAATAATAATGATACTGAGAATTACACCCAGTATACAGGACAGGGGAAGGAGTACTGTGCAGTATATATATACAGAATAATAATGAGACTGAGAATTACACCCAGTATAGAGGACAGGGGAAGGGGTACTGTGCAGTGTATATATACAGAATAATAATGATACTGAGAATTACACCCAGTATACAGGACAGGGGAAGGGGTACTATGCAGTGTATATATACACAGAACAATACACATATTGAGAATTAAACCCATTATACAGGACAAGGGAAGGGGTATTGTACAGTGTTTATATACAGAATACAGATACTGAGAACTACACCCAGTATACAGGACAGTGGAGGGGATACTTTGCAGTGTATATATACAGAATAAAACACAAACAGAATTAATCCTAGTATACAGCACAGAAGTGGTGATGTGCAGTGTATGAATACAATAAAATATGGATACTAAGAATTACACCTAGTATATAGGATAGGGGAAGGGGTAATGTGCAGTGTATATATACAGAATAAAAAGCATACTGAGAATTCCACCCAGTATACAGGACAGGAGAAGGGGCACTGTGCAGTGTATATATACAAAATAATACAAGTACTGAGAATTACACTCATTATACAGGACAAGTAAAAGTGTATTGTATAGTTTGTATATATACACAGAAAAAAGCTCATACTGAGAATTACACCCAGTATATAAGACAGGGGAGGGGGAAACTGTGCAGTGTATTTATGCAGAATACTACAACTACTGAGAATTACACCAAGTATACAGGACAGGAGAAGTATTAATGTGCAGTGTATATACTGTATACACAAAATAATACAGATACTGAGAATTAAACCCAGTATACAGGACAGTGGAAGTGGTATTGTAGAGTGTATGCATAGAAAAAAAAAAAGATACTAAAAATAACACCCAGTATACAGAACGGCGGAAGGAGTACTGTGCAGTGTATATCTACATACATAATTGACAGTGGTATCTGTCACCCTTTCCCGTCATGCACAGCGGCACTGACAGTTGCGCAGGTGCAGTTCGAACTGCGCCTGTGCAAGTGACATCTACGAATCCACAACCCGGGCATAAACAGCGCGTGCACAAGTAGCTGTGACATTACCGCTCCTCCCAAAGACTCCATGCATGTATACACTGAAAACACACGCACGCACGTCCCAAGCACTGATATCTCTGGCAATACTCCGGCTTCCTGCTCTCCAGTGCAGTGAATATTCAGTGAGTATAATGAGCGGCTGTCAGGAGCGGGAGGCAGCAGAGCCGAAGACAGCATCGATGGATACAGGCGAATATAGAAAGATTATTTAAAATTCCCGTGTTTTCCCCGGGGGAGGGGGGAAAGAGAATACACACACGTACATAGACATGTACACACTGCCATATACACACACGTACACAGACATGTACAAAGCGCACAGCCATATACACACACACGTACAGACACGTACACACAGTTACAGGAAAGAACTACACCTCCCAGGATGTCCATGTTACAAAATTATAGGAGAGAACTACACCTCCCAGCATGTCTATGTTCTAGAACTACAGGACAGTACCACACCTCCCAGCATGTGCATGTTATAGAATTACAGGAGGGAACTACAACTCCCACTATGTTCATGTTATATAATTACTGGAGGGAACTAAACCTCCCAGCATGTCCACATTCTAGAATTACAGGAGAGCTAAACCTCCCCGCATATCCATGTTATATAATTATAGGAGGGAACTACACCTCCCAGGATGTCCGTGTTATATAATTACAGGAGGGAACTACAACTCCCAGCATGTCCATGTTAAATAACTACAGAAGTGAACTACACCTCCCAGGATGTCCATGTTATATAATTACAGGAGGGAACTACACCTCCCAGCATGTCCATATTATAAAACTACAGGAGGGTACTACACCTCCCAGCATGTCCATGTTCTAGAACTTCAGGACAGTACTACACCTCCCATCATGTCCATTTTATAGAACTACAGGAGGGAACTAAACCTCCCAGCATGTCCATTTTATAGAATTACAGGAGGAAACTACACCTCCCAGGATGTCCATGTTATAGAAAGTCAGAAGGGAACTAGACCTCCCAGGATGTACATGTTATATAATTAGTTGAGGGAACTACACCTCCCAGGATGTCCATGTTATAGAACTACAGGACAGTACTACACCTCCCAGGATGTCCATGTTATAGAATTACAGGAAAGAACTACACCTCCCAGCATGTCTATGTTCTAGAACTACAGGACAGTACCACACCTCCCAGCATGTGCATGTTATAGAATTACAGGAGGGAACTACAACTCCCACTATGTTCATGTTATATAATTACTGGAGGGAACTAAACCTCCCAGCATGTCCATGTTATATAATTATAGGAGGGAACCAGACCTCCCAGCATGTGCATGTTATAGAATTACAGGAGGGAACTACAACTCCCAGCATGGCCATGTTAAATAACTACAGAAGTGAACTACACCTCCCAGGATGTCCATGTTATATATTACAGGAGGGAACTACACCTCCCAGCATGTCCATATTCTAAAACTACAGGAGGGAACTACACCTCCCAGCATGTCCATTTTATAGAATTACAGAAGGAAACTACACCTCCCAGGATGTGTATGTTATAGAACTACAGGAGGGAACTAGACCTCCCGGGATGTACATGTTCTAGAATTACAAGAGAACTACACCTCCCAGCATGTCCATGTTATAGAAATACAGAAGGGAACTAAACCTCCCAGCATGTCCATGTTATAGAAATACAGGAGGGAACTACACCTCCCAGCATGTGAATGTTATAAAATTACAGGACAGAGCTACACCTCCCACTATGTCCTGTTATAGAACTATAGGAGGGAACTACACCTCCCATCATGTTCTTCTTATAGAATTACAGGGGAGAACTACACCTCCCAGCATTTCCATGTGATAGAATTACAGGAGGGAACATCTCATGTCCATGTTCTATAATTAAACATACTGAGAATTAAACCCAGTATACAGAACAGGGGAAGGACTACTGTGCAGTGCAGATATACAGAATAAAATACATACTGAGAAATACACCCAGTATACAGGACAGGGGAAGGGGTATTGTACAGTGTCTACATAGAGAATAATACAGCTACTGAGAATTACACCCAGTATACAGGACAGGGGAAGGAGTACTGTGCAGTGTATAACTACATACATAATTGACAGTTGTGTGTCACCATATTCCGGCATGCACCGCGTCACTGTCAATTGCGCAGGTGCAGTTCGAACTGCGCCTGTGCAAGTGACATCCACAACCTGGGCACAAACTGCACAAGTGACGTTACCGCTCCTCCCACAGACGCAATGCATGTGTACACTGAACACACACACACACACACATACGCACTGCTAGATACTCATACACAGACATATGCACATGTACACAGACGACACGTACACACAGTGCAAAGCCATACACATACACAGATGACAGGAACTACACCTCCCAGCATGTCCATGTTATATAACTACAGGAGGGAACTGCAGCTTCCAGCATGTCCACATTCTAGAATTACAAGAGAACTAAACCTCCCAGCATGTCCATGTTATATAATTATAGGAGGGAAATACAACTCCCAGCATGTCCATGTTAAATAACTACAGAAGTGAACTACACCTCCCAGGATGTCCATGTTATATAACTACAGAAGTGAACTACAACTCCCAGCATGTCCATATTATAAAACTAAAAGGAGGAAACTACACCTCCCAGCATGTCCATGTTATAAAAATTACAGGCGGGAACTACAAACTCCCAGCATGTCCATGCTAAATAACTACAGGACAGTACTACACCTCCCAGGATGTCCATGTTCTAGAACTTCAGGACAGTACTACACCTCCCAACATTTCTATGTTATAGAACTACAGGAGGGAACTAAACCTCCAAGCATGTCCATTTTATAGATTTACAGGAGGGAACTAGACCTCCCAGGATGTCCATGTTCTAGAATTACAAGAGAACTACACCTCCCAGCATGTGCATATCGTAGAATTACAGGAGGAGATTAAGGAGGGAACTACATCTGAAAGCATGTCCATGTTATAGAAATACAGGAGAGAACTACACCTCCCAGGATGTCCATGTTATAGAAATACAGGAGGGAACTACACCTCCCAGCATGTCCATGTTATAGAAATACAGGAGAGAACTACAACTCACAGCATGTCCATGTTATAGAAATACAGGAGGGAACTACACCTCCCAGCATGTCCATGTTATAGAAATACAGGAGGGAATTACACCTCCCAGCATGTCCATTTTATAGAATTACAGGAGGAAACTACACCTTCCAGGATGTGTATGTTATAAAACTACAGGAGGGAACTAGACCTCCCGGGATGTCCATGTTCTAGAACTACAGGACAGTACCACACCTCCCAGCATGTACATGTTATAGAATTACAAGAGAACTACATTTCCCAGCATGTACATGTTATAGAAATACAGAAGGGAACTACAACTCCCAGCATATACATGTTATATAATTAGTGGAGGGAACTACACCTCTCAGGATGTCCATGTTATAGAATTACAGGAGGTAACTACACCTTCCAGCATGTCCATTTTAATAGAATTACAAGAGAACTACACCTCCCAGCCTGTGCAAGTTATAGAATTACAGGAAGGAAATACACACACACATTATATAATTTATACACACACACACACATTATATAATTTATACACACACACACACACACACACACACACACACACACACACACACATATCTCTCACACTCGCACATATATACTGTACAGTGTATATATACACAGAATAAGACATACTGAGATTTACACTCAATAGGCAGGACAGGGGAAGGAGTACTGTGCAGTGTATATATACAGAATAATAAGGATACTGAGAATTACACCCAGTATACAGGACAGGGGAAGGAGTACTGTGCAGTGTATATATAAAGAATAAAAAATGATACTGAGAATTCCACTCAGTATACAGGACAGGGGAAGGAGTACTGTGCAGTGTATATATACAGAATAATAATGATACTGAGAATTCCACTTAGTATACAGGACAGGGGAAGGAGTACTGTGCAGTGTATATATACAGAATAATAAGGATCCTGAGAATTACACCCAGTATACAGGACAGGGGAAGGAGTACTGTGCAGTGTATATATACAGAATAATAATGATACTGAGAATTACACCCAGTATACAGGACAGGGGAAGGAGTACTGTGCAGTATATATATATACAGAATAATACACATACTGAGAATTAAACCCATTATACAGGACAAGGGAAGGGGTATTGTACAGTGTTTATATACAGAATACAGATACTGAGAACTACACCCAGTATACAGGACAGTGGAGGGGATACTTTGCAGTGTATATATACAGAATAAAACACAAACAGAATTAATCCTAGTATACAGCACAGAAGTGGTGATGTGCAGTGTATGAATACAATAAAATATGGATACTAAGAATTACACCTAGTATATAGGATAGGGGAAGGGGTACTGTGCAGTGTATATATACAGAATAAAAAGCATACTGAGAATTCCACCCAGTATACAGGACAGGAGAAGGGGCACTGTGCAGAGTATATATACAAAATAATACAAGTACTGAGAATTACACTCATTATACAGGACAAGTAAAAGTGTATTGTATAGTTTGTATATATACACAGAAAAAAGCTCATACTGAGAATTACACCCAGTATATAAGACAGGGGAGGGGGAAACTGTGCAGTGTATTTATGCAGAATACTACAACTACTGAGAATTACACCAAGTATACAGGACAGGAGAAGTATTAATGTGCAGTGTATATACTGTATACACAAAATAATACAGATACTAAGAATTAAACCCAGTATACAGGACAGTGGAAGTGGTATTGTAGAGTGTATGCATAGAAAAAAAAAAAGATACTAAAAATAACACCCAGTATACAGAACGGCGGAAGGAGTACTGTGCAGTGTATATCTACATACATAATTGACAGTGGTATCTGTCACCCTTTCCCGTCATGCACAGCGGCACTGACAGTTGCGCAGGTGCAGTTCGAACTGCGCCTGTGCAAGTGACATCTACGAATCCACAACCCGGGCATAAACAGCGCGTGCACAAGTAGCTGTGACATTACCGCTCCTCCCAAAGACTCCATGCATGTATACACTGAAAACACACGCACGCACGTCCCAAGCACTGATATCTCTGGCAATACTCCGGCTTCCTGCTCTCCAGTGCAGTGAATATTCAGTGAGTATAATGAGCGGCTGTCAGGAGCGGGAGGCAGCAGAGCCGAAGACAGCATCGATGGATACAGGCGAATATAGAAAGATTATTTAAAATTCCCGTGTTTTCCTCGGGGGAGGGGGGAAAGAGAATACACACACGTACATAGACATGTACACACTGCCATATACACACACGTACACAGACATGTACACAGCGCACAGCCATATACACACACACGTACAGACACGTACACACAGTTACAGGAAAGAACTACACCTCCCAGGATGTCCATGTTACAAAATTATAGGAGAGAACTACACCTCCCAGCATGTCTATGTTCTAGAACTACAGGACAGTACCACACCTCCCAGCATGTGCATGTTATAGAATTACAGGAGGGAACTACAACTCCCACTATGTTCATGTTATATAATTACTGGAGGGAACTAAACCTCCCAGCATGTCCACATTCTAGAATTACAGGAGAGCTAAACCTCCCCGCATATCCATGTTATATAATTATAGGAGGGAACTACACCTCCCAGGATGTCCGTGTTATATAATTACAGGAGGGAACTACAACTCCCAGCATGTCCATGTTAAATAACTACAGAAGTGAACTACACCTCCCAGGATGTCCATGTTATATAATTACAGGAGGGAACTACACCTCCCAGCATGTCCATATTATAAAACTACATGAGGGTACTACACCTCCCAGCATGTCCATGTTCTAGAACTTCAGGACAGTACTACCCCTCCCATCATGTCCATTTTATAGAACTACAGGAGGGAACTAAACCTCCCAGCATGTCCATTTTATAGAATTACAGAAGGAAACTACACCTCCCAGGATGTGTATGTTATAGAACTACAGGAGGGAACTAGACCTCCGGGGATGTACATGTTCTAGAATTACAAGAGAACTACATCTCCCAGCATGTCCATGTTATAGAAATACAGAAGGGAACTAAACCTCCCAGCATGTCCATGTTATAGAATTACAGGACAGAGCTACACCTCCCACTATGTCCTGTTATAGAACTACAGGAGGGAACTACACCTCCCATCATGTTCATCTTATAGAATTACAGGGGAGAACTACACCTCCCAGCATTTCCATGTGATAGAATTACAGGAGGGAACATCTCATGTCCATGTTCTATAATTATACATACTGAGAATTAAACCCAGTATACAGAACAGGGGAAGGGCTACTGTGCAGTGCAAATATACAGAATAAAACACATACTGAGAAATACACCCAGTATACAGGACAGGGGAAGGGGTATTGTATAGTGTCTACATAGAGAATAATACAGATACTGAGAATTACACCCAGTATACAGGACAGGGGAAAGAGTACTGTGCAGTGTATAACTACATACATAATTGACAGTTGTGTGTCACCATATTCCGGCATGCACCGCGGCACTATCAATTGCGCAGGTGCAGTTCGAACTGCGCCTGTGCAAGTGACATCCACAACCTGGGCACGAACTGCACAAGTGACGTTACCGCTCCTCCCACAGACACAATGCATGTGTACACTGAACACACACACACACACACACACTGCTAGTTACTCATACACAGACATATGCACATGTATACAGACGACACGTACACACAGCGCAAAGCCATACACATACACAGATGACAGGAACTACACCTCCCAGCATGTCCATGATATATAACTACAGGAAGGAAATGCAGCTTCCAGCATGTCCATGTTGTAGAATTACAGGAGGGAACTACACCTCCCAGCATGTCCACGTTCTAGAATTACAAGAGAACTAAACCTCCCAGCATGTCCATGTTATATAATTATAGGAGGGAAATAAACCTCCCAGGATGTCCATGTTATATAATTACAGTAGGGAACTACAACTCCCAGCATGTCCATGTTAAATAACTACAGAAGTGAACTACACCTCCCAGGATGTCCATATTATATAACTACAGAAGTGAACTACAACTCCCAGCATGTCCATATTATAAAACTAAAGGAGGGAACTAGACCTCCCAGGATGTCCATGTTATAGAACTACAGGAGGGAACTAGACCTCCCAGGATGTCCATGTTCTAGAATTACAAGAGAACTACACCTCCCAGCATGTGCATATGTGGCGCCCCTGACCTGGTCAGGCACCACTGAGTACTGCACCCATGCTGGGGACAGTACAATACAGGTAATCCAGAAGGCTGACTGGGGTGTGGAACACAGGCGCATAGTGACCAGGTCTCACACATGTACCCATGAGAGGACCCCTGGGGATCCCAGGAGGGGGCAAGCCTTCACCTTCACTGGAATAGTGGAGGGGGTAGAGCCTCCATCTCCTCTCAAGGGGTGTGGTGGAGAGTCTGGTTGCTAGGTGGCGTAGGCAAGAACAGGAGAGGAGGAGCAGTGAGCCAGTTCAGTGTAGAGTCCAGGGAGCTCAAGTGAGGAGCAGATCCCTGGAGCTGTGCAATCTGACAGCGTCCGCGCAGTGGCTACAGACGGGGGAGAACGGTCAACTAGGAGTGCTACCTGAAAGCCAGCTTCAGCTAGGGAGTGCAACGGAGTGGGAAGTAAGGAGACTGCTAGAGAGCACCAGGCCCAACCGGGCGGCAGATCCCGAAGCAAGGATAGATCCACCTTTCCCTGCTAAACCTGCCGGTGTGGGGCTCTCAAAGCCCACACCACAACACCACAAAAGCCGCAGCCACGTAACCACAGTGAGGGCCCATAGGTCACAGGAGGCAAGCAGCTGGAGTGGCCTGGTCCGGGGAACAAGCATACGGCGACCGAAGGGGAGAGAGAGGCTGCAGCATCTTCCCTGGGTGACCCCCATAGGGACTAAAAGTCGGGGTCACCCCAAACCACCAAGGGCTAAGGAAGGCGAGTCAGTAGTCACCCTCATAAAGTCAGCCTGAAGGATACCTGGTTCCCACCTGGTTCATCCCAGCTACGCCCGGGCTACTCACCCTGCCATCAAATGTGAGTAAAGCCCTTGAAAGACATTCCTGCCTGTGTGGTTATTCTGCGACTTGTGGTACTACAAACCTACACAGGGCTCTGGGGCTTGCCTCACTCTCAGGAGGCTACTACATCCGACTGCACCCACCATCAGCCCCAGGCGTCCCCTAACCTGCAGTGGCGGTCCCCACTGACCGCAATACTGAGAGTGGCGTCACGATCAAACAAGAAGATTTCCTACCAGTGACGGAGATCCAGCAACGTGGAGTCCCTGAAGGTAATGCACCGACACTGACACTACACCTGTGGGGCTTCACATCTGGCGTCACGAACAGGATAAGGACTAGACCTGTTCAGACAGGTGACCATGTGCCTAGGCGGTCCGCTTGAAAAATTGGAAGCGCCGCCATATTGCCACCATGAAAAGCGCGCTGAAAAACCACAGCAGCCCGCGCTGGAAGAAGTTACCGCCCACGAAGAGGTGTGGCTACCCAGAGATCCCCTGCAGAGTCCTGACCTCGCTGATGGAGAAAGCGGAAGCGTCCAGAGACGGCGGAGCAGAGAAGAAGCCAGTAGCGTGCTAGAAGAAATGGAGTCCAGACACGGATACCCAGAGCCAGGCTCTGCTGCCTGGTGGTGCCGGGAGCTTGCTATCTTCTGCGACCAGCTGGAGGCCAGGATTGTGCGACGGCTCAGAGAAGAACGCACGGAGCTTCTGGAGATGGCGGCGGCGGTTCGGACCTACGAGGAGGGAGCCGCGCGACGCCTGCCAGACCGAGCGGCGACGACTCAGACCCCGATGGTGCCACCGATGGGTGAGTCCAGAGATGCCCCGGCCAGCGCAAGTGCCCCGACCCCTGCTGCCACGCCCGCGGTCCCAGAAGAGGCGCCCGGCGCGGCGCCACCGAACCAGGCCGCAGCCACGCTAGATGCGGCCCGCCAAATCCAGGCCGCCGCAGCCATGCCCCGCCTGGCCCGCAAAGGTCCGACCACCACTGCGATACTGATCCGTGCCGCAGGTGTGACGCTGACCCAGGCTGCCACCCTGCTGAGCCCAGTCCGCCAAGACCCCACCGCAGCAGCGACGCTCGTCCGCGCCGCAAGTGAGATGCTGAACCAGGCCGCAGCCCCGCCAGGTGCGGCCCGTCAAGCCCCGATCACATCAGCGACGCCCAGCTCAGCCTGCACAGAGCCCTCTGCAACAGCGACGCTGATCCAGGCCGCCGCCATGCCAGGCGCGGCCCGCCAAGACCAGGCCGCCGCCATGCCAGGCGCGGCCCGCCAAGACCAGGCCGCCGCAGCGATGCCCTGCCCGGCCCGCCAAGACCAGGCCGCCGCCATACAGGGCGCGGCCCGCCAAGAGATTGCCTCATCATTTTCCCCGGCCTGCAAGGCCAGAGCAGATACCGCTCCCCGGTCTGAGGAAGTCCCTACTAGGAAATCCCTGATAGGTGAAGACTCCGCATACTGGCAGCTGAAGGCTGACCTGGAGGCCAAGTTCCCACAGGAGATGGTGGACAGATACATGCTCCCTCCGCACACCCCTAAGGCAACCCCTGCAGCAACCACGCTGAAGAGTCCACCGCCTGGGCCAGCTGAGGAACACTCATCCCCAGCGCTGCCACAACCAGAGTGCAGCGAAGAACTAAGGGGGAGAGGAGGCCAGGAAGCTGAGGAGCTGACTCCGGAGCCACCAGCAGTGGATCTATACTCAGAGCCGGAGATGTTGCCCTATTCCCGTTGGGATGAGGAAGACCTAACCCCGTCTGCTGACGAAGATCAGCCCAAAGACCTCACCTGGGAGCCTGCAAGCATGAACCCAGCCCGCAAGACACGGCGCAGCAGAGCAAAGTATCCTCCAACACCACAGTCTCCAGAGCAGAGAGAAGTCACAGCCAGAGACCTGCAAGAAAAACGAGCCCTGAGAAGATCCAAAGCCCAGGTCAGAGGACCCCTTTGCAGAGGAGTTGTAGAGGACTTCAATTTGAAAAGCGGATACGGCTTTATTGTAGCAAGAGGAATAAAAGAGGGCATATTTGTGAATCGGAGAGATGTTCAAGCCCACCTGCCCAGAGGACATTCAGGCAGAAATTTGAAAATTGGAGACGCAGTACAGTTCACCTTGCATCAAGGAGAAAGGGGCTACTATGCCTTAGACGTAGCACCATGTCCCAAAGAAGAAAGAAAAGACAGAGATAAAGAAACAGATGCAGAAAAGGAAACAGATGAAGATCTAGAAAGAAAAGACAAAGAGCCTACAGATGAAACTACCTCAGAGGATGACAAGGAGCAAGAAAACAGCAGGTGCCGTAGCCCAATAGGCCAAAGCCCTGGTACCGAGGAGTAAAGTAAAGAAAGAAGTACCGAAAGTTTGACCAGTTTGACAAGTTGAAAAGTTTGCAACGTTATTGTTTAAGCATGTGCCCACAAAAACTATTGTGAGAAATAAACTTTAAGGCTATGAACTTGCTATAGCCACAAACTCTCGCAGTGTAAATAGTTACACCAGTGGCACCGCCACCAGAGCCAGCCTGTTTAGGGGCTTGGCTCGTCTGCAACCAGGAGGAGTCCGTCCGTATATAGGGCCTTGGCTCACTTGCGACCAGAGAGCACGCCTGTTTATGGGGCCTTGGCTCACCACCACAAAGAGGGTACCTGGTCAGCACCAACTGTGGAGGCCGCCTCTGCATCCTGCCAGAAGAGGCTGAAGGCGCGGATCCACCAGGCCAGGTATACCCTGAAACCACCAGCCCATGAAAGCCGCCTCTACATCCTGCCAGAAGTGGCTGAAGTCGCGGCCAACGTGAAAGGGTTTTGGGTGGGTTAACGGACTTGTGGGTGGAGGGTGGTGATGTATGGTACCTGGTGCTTTTAAAAATGTTTTACATGTTTTAATGTTTTATGCATTTTAAAATGTTGTCTTGCAGCCCGAGGACGTGCTGGTGATAACTAAGGGGGAATGTGGCGCCCCTGACCTGGTCAGGCACCACTGAGTACTGCACCCATGCTGGGGACAGTACAATACAGGTAATCCAGAAGGCTGACTGGGGTGTGGAACACAGGCGCATAGTGACCAGGTCTCACACATGTACCCATGAGAGGACCCCTGGGGATCCCAGGAGTGGGCAAGCCTTCACCTTCACTGGAATAGTGGAGGGGGTAGAGCCTCCATCTCCTCTCAAGGGGTGTGGTGGAGAGTCTGGTTGCTAGGTGGCGTAGGCAAGAACAGGAGAGGAGGAGCAGTGAGCCAGTTCAGTGTAGAGTCCAGGGAGCTCAAGTGAGGAGCAGATCCCTGGAGCTGTGCAATCTGACAGCGTCCGCGCAGTGGCTACAGACGGGGGAGAACGGTCAACTAGGAGTGCTACCTGAAAGCCAGCTTCAGCTAGGGAGTGCAACGGAGTGGGAAGTAAGGAGACTGCTAGAGAGCACCAGGCCCAACCGGGCGGCAGATCCCGAAGCAAGGATAGATCCACCTTTCCCTGCTAAACCTGCCGGTGTGGGGCTCTCAAAGCCCACACCACAACACCACAAAAGCCGCAGCCACGTAACCACAGTGAGGGCCCATAGGTCACAGGAGGCAAGCAGCTGGAGTGGCCTGGTCCGGGGAACAAGCATACGGCGACCGAAGGGGAGAGAGAGGCTGCAGCATCTTCCCTGGGTGACCCCCATAGGGACTAAAAGTCGGGGTCACCCCAAACCACCAAGGGCTAAGGAAGGCGAGTCAGTAGTCACCCTCATAAAGTCAGCCTGAAGGATACCTGGTTCCCACCTGGTTCATCCCAGCTACGCCCGGGCTACTCACCCTGCCATCAAATGTGAGTAAAGCCCTTGAAAGACATTCCTGCCTGTGTGGTTATTCTGCGACTTGTGGTACTACAAACCTACACAGGGCTCTGGGGCTTGCCTCACTCTCAGGAGGCTACTACATCCGACTGCACCCACCATCAGCCCCAGGCGTCCCCTAACCTGCAGTGGCGGTCCCCACTGACCGCAATACTGAGAGTGGCGTCACGATCAAACAAGAAGATTTCCTACCAGTGACGGAGATCCAGCAACGTGGAGTCCCTGAAGGTAATGCACCGACACTGACACTACACCTGTGGGGCTTCACACATATCGTAGAATTACAGGAGGAGATTAAGGAGGGAACTACATCTGCCAGCATGTCCATGTTATGGAAATACAGGAGAGAACTACACCTCCCAGTATGTCCATGTTATAGAAATACAGGAGAGAACTACACCTCCCAGCATGTCCATGTTATAGAATTACAGGAGGGAACTACACCTCCCAGCATGTCCATGTTATAGAAATACAGGAGAGAACTACAACTCACAGCATGTCCATTTTATAGAATTACAGGAGGAAACTACACCTCCCAGGATGTGTATGTTATAGAACAACAGGAGGGAACTAGACCTCCCGGGATGTCCATGTTCTAGAACTACAGGACAGTACCACACCTCCCAGCATGTACATGTTATAGAAATACAGGAGGGAACTACAACTCCCAGAATATCCATGTTATATAATTAGTGGAGGGAACTACACCTCTCAGGATGTCCATGTTATAGAATTACAGGAAGCAACTACACCTTCCAGCATGTCCATTTTAATTGAATTAGAAGAGAACTACACCTCCCAGCATGTGCAAGTTATAGAATTACAGGAAGGAAATACACACACACACATTATATAATTTATACACACACACACACACACACACACATATCTCTCACACTCGCACATATATACTGTGCAGTGTATATATACACAGAATAAGACATACTGAGATTTACACTCAATAGGCAGGACAGGGGAAGGAGTACTGTGCAGTGTATATATACAGAATAATAAGGATACTGAGAATTACACCCAGTATACAGGACAGGGGAAGGAGTACTGTGCAGTGTATATATACAGAATAAAAAATGATACTGAGAATTCCACTCAGTATACAGGACAGGGGAAGGGGTACTGTGCAGTGTATATATACAGAATAATAATGATACTGAGAATTCCACTTAGTATACAGGACAGGGGAAGGAGTACTGTGCAGTGTATATATACAGAATAATAAGGATCCTGAGAATTACACCCAGTATACAGGACAGGGGAAGGAGTACTGTGCAGTGTATATATACAGAATAATAATGATACTGAGAATTACACCCAGTATACAGGACAGGGGAAGGAGTACTGTGCAGTGTATATATACAGAATAATAAGGATACTGAGAATTACACCCAGTATACAGGACAGGGGAAGGAGTACTGTGCAGTGTATATATACAGAATAATAATGATACTGAGAATTACACCCAGTATACAGGACAGGGGAAGGGGTACTTTGCAGTGTATATATATAGAATAATAATGATACTGAGAATTACACCCAGTATACAGGACAGGGGAAGGGGTACTGAGCAGTGTATATATACACAGAACAATACACATACTGAGAATTAAACACATTATACAGGACAAGGGAAGGGGTATTGTACAGTGTTTACATACAGAATACAGATACTGAGAACTACACCCAGTATACAGGACAGTGGAGGGGATACTTTACAGTGTATATATACAGAATAAAACACAAACAGAATTAATCCTAGTATACAGCACAGAAGTGGTGATGTGCAGTGTATGCATACAATAAAATATGGATACTAAGAATTACACCTAGTATATAGGATAGGGGAAGGGGTACTGTGCAGTGTATATATACAGAATAAAAAGCCTACTGAGAATTCCACCCAGTATACAGGACAGGAGAAGGGGCACTGTGCAGTGTATATATACAAAATAATACAAGTACTGAGAATTACACTCATTATACAGGACAAGTAAAGGGGTATTGTATAGTGTGTATATATACACAGAATAAAGCTCATACTAAGAATTACACCCAGTATATAAGACAGGGGAGGGGGTAACTGTGCAGTGTATTTATGCAGAATACTACAACTACTGAGAATTACACCAAGTATACAGGACAGGAGAAGTATTAATGTGCAGTGTATATACTGTATACACAAAATAATACAGATACTGAGAATTAAACCCAGTATACAGGACAGTGGAAGTGGTATTGTACAGTATATGCATAAAAAAAATAATACTAAAAATAACACCCAGTATACAGAACGGCGGAAGGAGTACTGTGCAGTGTATATCTACATACATAATTGACAGTGGTATCTGTCACCCTTTTCCGTCATGCACAGCGGCACTGACAGTTGCGCAGGTGCAGTGCGAACTGTGCCTGTGCAAGTGACATCTACGAATCCACAACCCGGGCATAAACTGCGCGTGCACAAGTAGCTGTGACATTACCGCTCCTCCCAAAGACTCCATGCATGTATACACTGAACACACACACACGCACGTCCCAAGCACTGATATCTCTGGCAGTATTCCGGCTTCCTGCTCTCCAGTGCAGTGAATATTCAGTGAGTATAATGCGCGGCTGTCAGGAGCGGGAGGCAGCAGAGCCAAAGACAGCATCGATGGATACAGGCGAATATAGAAAGATTATTTAAAAGTCCCGTGTTTTCCCCGGGGGAGGGGGGGGGGAGAGAATACACACACGTACACAGACATGTACACACTGCCATATACACACACGTACACACACATGTACACAGCGCACAGCCATATACACACACACACGTACAGACACGTACACACAGCGTACAGCCATACACACACATACACAGATGACAGGAACTACACCTCCCAGCATGTCCATGTTACAGATTACAGGAGGGAACTACACCTCCCAGCTTGTCCATGTTCTAGAATTACAGGAGGGAACTACATCTCCCAGCATGTCCATGTTATAGAATTACAGGAGGGAACTACACCTCCCAGCATTTCCATGTTATAGAATTACAGAAGGGAACAATACCTCCCAGCATCTCCATGTTCTAGAAGTAGAGGAAAGAACTACAACTCCCAGCATGTCCATGTTATATAATTACAGGAGGGAACTATACCTCCCAGCATGTCCATGTTCTAGAATTACAAGAGAACTACACCTCCCAGCATGTGCTTTTTCTACTGGAGGGAACTACACCTTGAAGGATATCCATGTTATAGAACTACAGGAGGGAACTACACATCTCAGCATGTATATGTTATAGAATTACAGGAGGCAATTAGACCTCCGAGCATGTCCATGATATAGGATTACAGGAGAGGGAACTACACCTCCTAGCATGTCCAGGTTATAGAACTACAGAAGGAAACTACACCTCCCAGCATGTGCATGTTACAGAACTACAGGAGGGAACAACACCTTCCAGCATGCCTATGTTATAAAATTATAGGAGAGAACTACAGCTTCCAGCATGTCCATTTTAATATAATTATAGAATTACATGGAGAACTACACCTACCAGCATATCCATGTTATATTACTACAGGAAGGAACTACACCTCCCAGCATGTCCATATTATAGAATTACAGGAGGTTACTATACCTCCCAGCATGTCCATGTTATAGAATTACAGGACAGAACTACACCTTCCACTATGTTCATGTTATATAATTACAGGAGGGAACTACACCTCTCAGCATGTCCATGTTATAGAACTACAGAAGGGAACTAGACCTCCCAGCATGTCCATATTATAGAGTTACAGGAGGGAACTACACCTCTCAGCATGTCCATGTTATAGAACTGCAGGAGAGTACTACACCTCCCAGCATGTACACGTTATATAATTACAGGCGGGAACTACACCTCCCAGCATCTCCATGTTATAGAACTACAGAAGGGAACTAGACCTCCCAGCATGTCCATATTATAGAGTTACAGGAGGGAACTACACCTCTCAGCATGTCCATGTTATAGAACTGCAGGAGAGTACTACACCTCCCAGCATGTACACGTTATATAATTACAGGAGGGAACTACACCTCCCAGCATCTCCATGTTATAGAACTACAGAAAGGAACTATACCTCCCAGCATGTCCATGTTATAGAGTTACAGGAGGGAACTACACCTCCCAGCATGTCCATGTTATAGAACTATAGGAGGGAACTACACCTCCCAGCATGTCCATGTTATAGAACTACAGGAGGGAACTACTCCTCCCAGCATGTCCATGTTATAGAACTATACCTCCCAGCAGGTCCATGTTATAGAACTACAGGACAGTACTATACTTCCCAGGATGTCCTTGTTCTAGAATTACAGGGAGAACTACAACTCCCAAAATGTCCATGTTCTAGAATTACAGGAGGGAACTACACCTTCCAGCATGTCCACGTTCTAGAATTACAAGATAACTACACCTCCCAGCATTTCCATGTTGTAGAATTACAGGAGGGAATTACAGGAGGGAACTACAACTCCCAGCATGTCCATGTAAAAGAATTACAGGAGGGAATTACAACTCCTAGCATGTCAATGTTATAGAATTACAGGAGGGAACTACACCTCCCAGGATGTCCATGTTATAGAACTACAGAAGGGAACTATACCTCCCAGCATGTCCATGTTATAGAAATACAGGACAGTACTACACCTCCCTGGATGTCCATGTTATAGAATTACAGGAGGGAACTACACCTCCCAGCATGTGCAGGTTATAGAATTACAGGAAGGAAATACACACACATACATTATATAATTTATATACACACACACATACATATCTCTCACACATATATACTGTGCAGTGTATATATACAGAATAATACGGATACTGAGACTTACACTCTGTATACATGACAAGGGAAGGGGTATTGTACAGTGTATATTTACACAGACTAAAACATACTGAGATTTACACTCAGTAGGCAGGACAGGGGAAGGAGTACTGTGAAGTATACAGTATATATACAGAATAATAAACATACTGAGAATTACACCCAAAATACAGGGCTGGGAAGGGGTACTGTGCACTGTGTGTATGTGTATAATAGTACTGAGAATTACACCGAGTATACAGGACAAGGGAAGGGGTACTGTGCAGTGTATATATACAGAATACAGATACTGGGAATTATACCCAAAATACAGGATATGAGAAGTGGTACTGTGCAGTGCATACTTACAAAATACACATACTGAGAATTACACCCAGTATACAGGACAGAGTAGGAGGTACAGTGCAGTGTATATATACAGAATAAAACACAAACTGAGAATTCCACTCAGTATGCAGGACAGGGGAAAAAGTACTGTGCAGTGTATATATACAGAATAATAATGATACCGAGAATTACACCCAGTATACAGGACAGGGGAGAGAGTACTATGCAGTGAATATATACAGAATAATAATAATGATACTGAGAATTCCACTCAGTATACAGGACAGGGGAAAGAGTACTATGCAGTGAATATATACAGAATAATAATGATACTGAGAATTACACCCAGTATACAGGACAGGGAAAGGAATACTGTGCAGTGTATATATACAGAATAATAATGATACTGAGAATTCCACTCAGTATACAGGACAGGGGAAAGAGTACTGTGCAGTGTATACATACAGAATAATAATAATACTGAGAATTCCACTCAGTATACAGGACAGGGGAAAGAGTACTGTGCAGTGTATATATAGAATAATAATGATACTGAGAATTCCACTCAGTATACAGTACAGGGGAAGGGGTACTGTGCAGTGTATATATACAGAATAAAGCTCATACTGAGAATTACACCCAGTATACAGGACAGGGGAAGGAGTACTGCGCAGTGTATATATACAGAATAATAATGATACTGAGAATTCCACTCAGTATACAGGACAGGGGAAGGAGTACTGTGCAGTGTGTATATATACAGAATAAAACACAAACTGAGAATTCTACTCAGTGTGCAGGACAGGGGAAGGAGTACTGTGCAGTGTATATATACAGAATAATACACAAACTGAGAGTTCCACTCAGTATACAGGACAGGGGAAGGGGTACTGTGCAGTATATATATACAGAATAATACACAAACTGAGAATTCCACTCAGTATACAGGAGATGGGAAGGGGTACTGTGCAGTGTATACAGTTAGGTCCAGAAATATTTGGACAGTGACACAATTTTCGCGAGTTGGGCTCTGCATGCCACCACATTGGATTTGAAATGAAACCTCTACAACAGAATTCAAGTGCAGATTGTAATGTTTAATTTGAAGGTTTGAACAAAAATATCTGATAGAAATTGTAGGAATTGTACACATTTCTTTACAAACACTCCACATTTTAGGAGATCAAAAGTAATTGGACAAATAAACCAAACCCAAACAAAATATTTTTATTTTCAATATTTTGTTGGGAATCCTTTGGAGGCAATCACTGCCTTAAGTCTGGAACCCATGGACATCACCAAACGCTGGGTTTCCTCCTTCTTAATGCTTTGTCAGGCCTTTACAATCGCAGCCTTAAGGTCTTGCTTGTTTGTGGGTCTTTCCGTCTTAAGTCTGGATTTGAGCAAGTGAAATGCATGCTCAATTGGGTTAAGATCTGGTGATTGACTTGGCCATTGCAGAATGTTGCACTTTTTTGCACTCATTAACTCCTGGGTAGCTTTGGCTATATGCTTGGGGTCATTGTCCATCTGTACTATGAAGCGCTGTCCGATCAACTTTGCGGCATTTGGCTGAATCTGGGCTGAAAGTATATCCCGGTACACTTCAGAATTCATCCGGCTACTCTTATCTGCTGTTATGTCATCAATAAACACAAGTGACCCAGTGCCATTGAAAGCCATGCATGCCCATGCCATCACGTTGCCTCCACCATGTTTTACAGAGGATGTGGTGTGCCTTGGATCATGTGCCGTTCCCTTTCTTCTCCAAACTTTTTTCTTCCCATCATTCTGGTACAGGTTGATCTTTGTCTCATCTGTCCATAGAATACTTTTCCAGAACTGAGCTGGCTTCATGAGGTGTTTTTCAGCAAATTTAACTCTGGCCTGTCTATTTTTGGAATTGATGAATGGTTTGCATCTAGATGTGAACCCTTTGTATTTACTTTCATGGAGTCTTCTCTTTACTGTTGACTTAGAGACAGAAACACTTTACTGAGAGTGTTCTGGACTTCAGTTGATGTTGTGAACGGGTTCTTCTTCACCAAAGAAAGTATGCGGCGATCATCCACCACTGTTGTCATCCGTGGACGCCCAGGCCTTTTTGAGTTCCCAAGCTCACCAGTCAATTCCTTTTTTCTCAGAATGTACCCGACTGTTGATTTTGCTACTCCAAGCATGTCTGCTATCTCTCTGATGGATTTTTTCTTTTTTTTCAGCCTCAGGATGTTCTGCTTCACCTCAATTGAGAGTTCCTTACACTGCATGTTGTCTGGTCACAGCAACAGCTTCCAAATGCAAAACCACACACCTGTAATCAACCCCAGACCTTTTAACTACTTCATTGATTACAGGTTAACGAGGGAGATGCCTTCAGAGTTAATTGCAGCCCTTAGAGTCCCTTGTCCAATTACTTTTGGTCCCTTGAAAAAGAGGAGGCTATGCATTACAGAGCTATCATTCCTAAACCCTTTCTCCGATTTGGATGTGAAAACTCTCATATTGCAGCTGGGAGTGTGCACTTTCAGCCCATATTATATATATAATTGTATTTCTGAACATGTTTTTGTATACAGCTAAAATAACAAAACTTGTGTCACTGTCCAAATATTTCTGGCCCTGACTGTATATACAGAATAATAATGATACTGAGAATTACACCCAGTATACAGGACAGGGGAAGGAGTACTGTGCAGTGTATATATACACAGAATAATTATGATACTGAGAATTCCACCCAGTATACAGGACAGGAGAAGGAGTACTGTGCAGTGTATATATACAGAATACAAATATTGAGAATTCCACCCAGTATACAGGACAGGGGAAGGGGTACTGTGCAGTGTATATATGCACAGAACAATACACATACTGAGAATTAAACCCATTATTCAGGACAAAGGAAGGGGTATTGTACAGTGTTTCCATACAGAATACAGATACTGAGAACTACACCCAGTATACAGGACAGTGGAGGGGATACTTTGCAGTGTATATATACAGAATAAAACACAAACTGAGAATTAATCCTAGTATACAGCACAGGAGAAGTGGTAATGTGCAGTATGCATTCAATATAATATGGATACTAAGAATTACACCCAGTATATAGGATAGGGGAAGGGGTACTGTGCAGTGTATATAGCATAATACAGATAATTACACCCAAAATACAGGACAGGGGAAGGGGTACTGTGCAGTGTATATATACAGAATAAAAAGCATACTGAGAATTCCACCCAGTATACAGGACAGGAGAAGGGGTACTGTGCAGTGTATATATACAAAATAATACAAGTACTGAGAATTACACTCATTATACAGGACAAGTAAAGGGGTATTGTATAGTGTATATATACACAGAATAAAGCTCATACTGAGAATTACACCCAGTATATAAGACAGGAGAGGGGGTAACTGTGCAGTGTATTTATGAAGAATACTACAACTACTGAGAATTACACCAAGTATACAGGACAGGAGAAGTATTAATGTGCAGTGTATATATACAAAATAATACAGATACTGAGAATTAAACCCAGTATACAGGACAGTGGAAGTGGTATTGTACAGTGTATGCATAAAAAAAAAAAAAAAGATACTAAAAATAACACCCAGTATACAGAACAGGGGAAGGAGTACTGTGCAGTGTATATCTACATACATAATTGACAGTGGTATCTGTCACCCTTTTCCGGCATGCACAGCGGCACTGACAGTTGCGCAGGTGCAGTTCGAACTGCGCCTGTGCAAGTGACATCTACGAATCCACAACCCGGGCATAAACTGCGCGTGCACAAGTAGCTGTGACATTACCGCTCCTCCCAAAGACTCCATGCATGTATACACTGAACACACACGCACGCACGTCCCAAGCACTGATATCTCTGGCAATACTCCGGCTTCCTGTTCTCCAGTGCAGTGAATATTCAGTGAGTATAATGAGCGGCTGTCAGGAGAGGGAGGCAGCAGAGCCGAAGACAGCATCGATGGATACAGGCGAATATAGAAAGATTATTTAAAAGTCCCGTGTTTTCCCCGGGGAAGGGGGGGAAGAGAATACACACACGTACACAGACATGTACACACTGCCATATACACACACGTACAGACATGTACACAGCGCACAGCCATACACACACATACACAGATGACAGGAACTACACCTCCCAGCATGTCCATGTTACAGAATTACAGGAGGGAACTACACCTCCCAGCATGTCCATGTTATAGAATTACAGGAGGGAACTACACCTCCCAGCATTTCCTTGTTATAGAATTACAGAAGGGAACTACACCTCCCAGAATGTCCATGTTCTAGAAGTTGAGGAAAGAACTACAACTCCCAGCATTTCCATGTTATATAATTACAGGAGGGAACTAAACCTCCCAGCAAGTCCATTTTATAGAATTACAGAAGGAAACTACACCTCCCAGGATGTGTATGTTATAGAACTACAGGAGGGAACTAGACCTCCCGGGATGTACATGTTCTAGAATTACAAGAGAACTACATCTCCCAGCATGTCCATGGTAAATAACTACAGGACAGTACTACACCTCCCAGGATGTCCATGTTCTAGAACTTCAGGACAGTACTACACCTCCCAGCATGTCCATGTTATAGAAATACAGGAGAGAACTACACCTCCCAGGATGTCCATGTTATAGAAATACAGGAGAGAACTACACCTCCCAGCATGTCCATGTTATAGAACTACAGGAGGGAACTACACCTCCCAGCATGTCCATTTTATAGAATTACAGGAGGAAACTACACCTCCCAGGATGTCCATGTTATAGAACTACAGGAGGAACTATACCTCCCAGCATGTCCATTTTATAGAATTACAGGAGGAAACTACACCTCCCAGCATGTCCATTTTATAGAATTACAGGAGAGAACTACACCTCCCAGGATGTCCATGTTATAGAAATACAGGAGAGAACTACACCTCCCACTATGTCCTGTTATAAAACTACAGGAGGGAACTACACCTCCCATCATGTTCATCTTATAGAATTACAGGGGAGAACTACACCTGCCAACATTTCCATGTGATAGAACTACAGGAGGGAACATCTCATGTCCATGTTCTATAATTATACATACTGAGAATTAAACCCAGTATACAGAACAGGGGAAGAACTACTGTGCAGTGCAAATATACAGAATAAAACACATACTGAGAAATACACCCAGTATACAGGACAGGGGAAGGGGTATTGTACAGTGTCTACATAGAGAATAATACAGATACTGAGAATTACACCCAGTTTACAGGACAGGGGAAGGAGTACTGTGCAGTGTATTCCTACATACATAATTGACTTTTGTGTGTCACCATATTCCGGCATGCACTGCGACACTGTCAATTGCGCAGGTGCAGTTCGAACTGCGCCTGTGCAAGTGACATCCACAACCTGGGCACGAACTGCACAAGTGACGTTACCGCTCCTCCCACAGACGCAATGCATGTGTACACTGAACACACACACACACACACACACACACACACACACACGCACTGCTAGTTACTCATACACAGACATATGCACACGTACACAGACGACACGTACACACAGCGCAAAGCCATACACATACACAGATGACAGGAACTACACCTCCCAGCATGTCCATGTTATATAACTACAGGAGGGAACTGCAGCTTCCAGCATGTCCATGTTATAGAATTACAGGAGGGAACTACACCTCCCAGCATGTCCACGTTCTAGAATTACAAGAGAACTAAACCTCCCAGGATGTCCATGTTATATAACTACAGAAGTGAACTACAACTCCCAGCATGTCCATATTATAAAACTACAGGAGGGAACTACACTTCCCAGCATGTCTATGTTATAAAAATTACAGGCGGAAACTACAACTCCCAGCATGTCCATGTTAAATAACTACAGGACAGTACTACACCTCCCAGGATGTCCATGTTCTAGAACTTCAGGACAGTACTACACCTCCCAGCATGTCCATGTTATAGAACTACAGGAGGGATCTACACCTCCCAGCATGTCCATTTTATAGAATTACAGGAGGAAACTACACCTCCCTAGGATGTCCATGTTATAGAACTACAGAAGGGAACTAGACCTCCCAGGATGTCCATGTTCTAGAATTACAAGAGAACTACACCTCCCAGCATGTGCATATCGTAGAATTACAGGAGGAGATTAAGGAGGGAACTACATCTGCCAGCATGTCCATGTTATAGAAATACAGGAGAGAACTACACCTCCCAGGATGTCCATGTTATAGAAATACAGGAGAGAACTACACCTCCCAGCATGTCCATGTTATAGAACTACAGGAGGGAACTATACCTCCCAGCATGTCCATTTTATAGAATTACAGGAGGAAACTACACCTCCCAGGATGTGTATGTTATAGAACTACAGGAGGGAACTAGACCTCCCGGGACGTCCATGTTCTAGAATTACAAGAGAACTACACCTCCCAGCATGTACATGTTATAGAAATAAAGGAGGGAACTACAACTCCCAGCATATCCATGTTATATAATTAGTGGAGGGAACTACACCTCTCAGGATGTCCATGTTATAGAATTACAGGAGGCAACTACACCTTCCAGCATGTCCATTTTAATAGAATTACAAGAGAACTACACCTCCCAGCCTGTGCAAGTTATAGAATTACAGGAAGGAAATACACACACACACACACACACACACACACACACACACACATTATATAATTTATACACACACACACACACACATCTCTCACACTCACACATATATACTGTGTAGTGTATATATACACAGAATAAGACATACTGAGATGTACACTCAATAGGCAGGACAGGGTAAGGAGTACTGTGCAGTGTATATATACAGAATAAAAAATGATACTGAGAATTCCACTCAGTATACAGGACAGGGGAAGGAGTACTGTGCAGTGTATATATACAGAATAATAATGATATTGAGAATTACACCCAGTATACAGGACAGTGGAAGTGGTATTGTACAGTGTATGCATAAAAAAAAAAAAAGATACTAAAAATAACACCCAGTATACAGAACAGGGGAAGGAGTACTGTGCAGTGTATATCTGCATACATAATTGACAGTGGTATCTGTCACCCTTTTCCGGCATGCACAGCGGCACTGTCAGTTGCGCAGGTGCAGTTCGAACTGCGCCTGTGCAAGTGACATCTACGAATCCACGACCCGGGCACGAACTGCGCGTGCGCAAATAGTGGTGACATTACCGCTCCTCCCACAGACTCCATGCATGTATACACTGAACACACACGCACGCACGTCCCAAGCACTGATATCTCTGGCAATGCTCCGGCTTCCTGCTCTCAAGTGCAGTGAATATTCAGTGAGTATAATGAGCGGCTGTCAGGAGCGGGAGGCAGCAGAGCCGAAGACAGCATCGATGGATACAGGCGAATATAGAAAGATTATTTAAAAGTCCAGTGTTTACCCCGGGGGAGGGGGGAAAAAGAATACACACACGTACACAGACATGTACACACTGACATATACACACACGTACACAGACATGTACACAGCGCACAGCCATATACACACACACGTACAGACACGTACACACAGCGTACAGCCATACACACACATACACAGATGACAGGAACTACACCTCCCAGCACGTTTATGTTATATAGCTACAGGAGGGAACTACACCACCCAGAATATCCATGTTATAAAATTACGCAGGTGGGGGGGGGTGTTGGGGGATACACCTCCCAGCATGTCCATGTTACAGAATTACAGGAGGGAACTACACCTCCCAGCATGTGCATGTTATAGAATTACACGAGGGAACTACACCTCCCAGCATGTCCATGTTATAGAACTACAGGAGGGAACTACACCTCCCAGCATGTGCATGTTATAGAACTACAGGAGCGAACTACACCTCCCAGCATGTGCATGTTATAGGATTACAGGAGGGAACTACACCTTCCAGCATGTCCATGTTATAGAAGTAGAGGAAAGAACAACAACTCTCAGCATTTCCAGGTTATAGAATTACAGGCGGGAACTATACCTCCCAGGATGTCCATGTTCTAGAACTACAGGGGGGAACTACACCTCCCAGAATGTCCATGTTATAGAACTAAAGGAGGGAACATCTCATGTCCATGTTCTATAATTATGCATACTGAGAATTAAACCCAGTATACAGAACAGGGGAAGGGCTACTGTGCAGTGCAAACATACAGAATAAAACACATACTGAGAAATACACCCAGTATACAGGACAGGGGAAGGAGTACTGTGCAATGAATATAAACCGAATAATACTGATACTGAGAATGACATCCAGTATACAAGACAGGGGAAGGGGTACTGTGCAGTGTATATATACAGAATAATACAAGTAGTGAAAAATGTTACCCAGTATACAGGACAGGGGAAGGAGTACTATGCAGTGTATACCTACATACATAATTGACAGTTGTGTCTGTCACCCTATTCCGGCATGCACCGCGGCACTGTCAGTTGCGCAGGTGCAGTTCGAACTGCGCCTGTGCAAGTGACATCCTGAACCTGGGCACGAACTGCATAAGTGACGTTACCGCTCCTCCCACAGACGCAATGCATGTGTACACTGAACACACACACGCACTGCTGGATACTCGTACACAGCTATATGCACACGTACACAGATGACACGTACACACAGCGCACAGCCATACACATACCCAGATGACAGGATGTGCATGTTATCCCAGCATGTGCATGTTATATAACTACAGGAGGGAACTACACCACCCAGCATGTCCATGTTATAGAATTACAGGACAGAACTACACCTCCCACTATGTCCTGTTTTAGAACTACAGGAGGGAAATACACCTCCCAGCATGTCTGTGGTTATAGAATTACAGGAGAGAACTACACCTCCCAGCATGTCCACGTTCCATAATTACAGGAGGGAACTACACTTCCCAGCATGTCCACATTACATAATTACAGGAGGGAACTTGACTTCCCAGCATGTTCATGTTATAGAATTACCCGACTCAGCCTGCAGCCATGACTAAGTTTAACTAAGGTCACTCCAGGGGCCTCCCGCGCCCTCTGTCACAAAGTCAGGAGAAAGTGATCGTGAAATTGTATCCTCTCACTTCCTTTGTGTTTTGTAGTCCACTTTGTAAACGGACAATCACACACACCTCAAACTGCACAAAACAAAGTACCACCTCCAATTATAGTCACAACAGCTTACAATAGACCATTTAGTGTAAACACACACACACACACACACACACACACACACACACACACACAGGAGACGACACATATTGAACGCATCTCAATAAACACAACCCCAGATACCAATATATAGCACACAACAAGGAATAGACAATGCACAGGGGTGAAAGGTCAAATTATGCAAGACATACAATACACAAATGCAGAGGGATGACATACAACAGATATGTTGGAAAGTGCAAACAGTGTGGTGACACATGTCCACTGCTCCTGTCAGCACCACTAAGCCTAGACAGATGTTTATTTCTAGTATACAAAATAATAGAGAAACTGAGAATTTCACCCAGTATAGAGGACAGGGGGAAGAGGTACTGTACCGTGTATATATACAGATTAATACAGATATTGGAGATTACTCCCAGTATCAGTATACAGAACAGGAGAAGTAGTACTGAGCAGTGTATATGTACAAAATTCAGATACTGAGAATCCCACCCAAAACAATAAGTTTTCCGCTCACCCGTCAGTGTCAATTCCAGGAAAGTCCAGAAGGTGCAAGGAGGGCTGAATGTCAGTGATCCAGGAGTGCCCACAGCAGGTGAAGGAGAATCCCAGCAGCACGTCCTAATGAATACAAATAAAGTTTATTTTCAAATCTTTAAAACATGGATTCAAGTAAAACTAAGTGGAAGGGGGACAGTCCTATCTACCCCTTGGGGATCCGCATGCACGTTTCGAACTCTGGGTTCTTACTCATAGCATACCTTCACATGCTGAGAATTACCCCCAGTATACAGGACAGCGGAAGGGGTACTGTGCTGTGCATATACAGAATAATCCACATACTGAGAAATACACCCACTATACAGGACAGGAGACATGGAACTGTGCAGTGTATATAGAGAATACTACAGGTACCTGGAAATACACCCAGTATACCCGACAGAAGTATACATCACATATACAGCTTCGCAATATACAGTATGCTACAGTTATAAAAAAAAAAAAAAAACAGCTCCACACGACGACATATAGTGTCACACGATATGCGAGTATGCAGTATTTTAAGAAATATAGAGTGGAGCTGTGTATATACTACTTAGTGTAGAGATGCGCCAGTGTATATAGTGTGGATTCCACCCTATAGCCCACTTTACACGCTGAGATATCGGTACAGATATCGCTGGCGAGCGTGCCCGCCCCCATCGTTGTGTGTCACGGGCAAATTGCTGCCCGTGGAACACAACATCGTTAGTCCCAGTCATCCTTTCTAAAGGGGCGGTTCATTCGGCATCACAGCGACGTCACTAAGCGGCCGCCCAATGGAAGCGGAGGGGCGGAACTGAGCGTGACGAACATCCCGCCCACCTCCTTCCTTCCTCATTGGTGGCAGCCGCAGGTACGATGTAGTTCCTCGTTCCCGCAGTGTCACACGTAGAGATGTGTGCGGTCGCAGGAACAACGAACAACATTGTACCTGCAACAGCAACGATAATCGGGAAAAGAATGACGCGTCAACGATCAGGTAAGTAATTTTGATAGTTAATGATCGTTCCTGTGTTTCACACGCAACAACGTCACTAACGAGGCCGGATGTGCGTCACGAATTCCGTGACCCCAACGACATCTCGTTAGTGATGTCGTTGCATGTAAAGCGGTCTTTAATGTACAGTATATATAGTACATCATACAGGAAACACCCCAGCTGCTGAATATATACATTGCGACTGCTGTATATACATTACATAGGAAACAGACTGATATATACATATTATATAGGTGATATTGCGGCTGGTGTATACACATTACATAGGAGACAGATTGCTATATATACATTTAGTTCATGTAAAGTACCTAAAGTGTTAAACTTCTTGAATATGGACTTCAGTAGTTTGGGGGTGCAGTTTTTAGAATGGGGTCACTTTGGGGTATTTTCTGTCATGTAGGTCTGTCAGTCACTTCAAATGTGACAGTCACTAAAAAAATGACTTTTTGTGTACTCACCGTAAAATGTCTTCCTTGGAGCATTTCACTGGGGGACACAGACAGTGGGTATTATGGTGTCTCCAGGGAGGCGTGACACTAGATTTGCGAAAGTGTTAGCTCCTCCCCCCACAGCATTTACCCTAGCTAGGCAGGAAACTAGCTCAGTTTGGTGTAAAAGCAGTAGGAGGACAACCAAAACCACAAGGGTGGGAGCTGTGTCCCCCAATGAAAGGCTCCAAGGAAGACATTTTACAGTGAGTACACAAAAATGTCATTAACTTTCTCGCCTTTTCATTGGGGGACACAGACAGTGGGACGTCCCAAAGCACTCCCTGGGTGGGAACTGAACTATTAACAGTGCATAACATCAGACTAAGAGCTGACTAACGACTGCAACTGCAGTGAACACATATCAAAACACTGTCAAAATCGAGCAGTGGTCACTTATAAATGGGCCACTGCCGCCTGAAGGACTTGTCTTCCAAGAGCAGCATTCGCGGAGAATGTAGAATTTTGTAAACTCGTGCACACTGGACCAGGTAGCGACCTTGCAAAGTTGGGCAGCCGAAGCCTGATGGTGGATAGCCCAGGAAGCACCCACTGCTCGCGTAGAGTGGGCCCGCACAGATTGAGGAGGAACAATACCTCTTGCTTTGTATGCCTCACAGATGGCAGTCCTGATCCATCGAGAAATCGTGGATTTAGAAGCCTGATTGCCCTTTTTGTGTCCTTCTGAGAGGACGAAGAGGGTATTGGACTTGCGCAATGGCGCTGTTCTGGAGATGTAGATCCGTAGAGCCCTGACGAGATCTAGAGTGTGAAGGGCTTTCTCAAAGGAGTGGACCGGGACAGGGCAGAATGACGGCAACACAATGTCCTCGTGTAAGTAGAAAGAGAATACGACCTTCGGAAGAAAGGCGGGGGAAGGCCAAAGGACCACCTTATGATGAAATATCAGGTAAGGTGAACGACAGGAAAGGGCCGCCAGTTCGGACACTCACTTGATAGAGGTAATGGCGACTAAAAAGGCAACCTTCCAAGACAGTCGTTTAAGAGATATATCTCTCAGAGGTTCGAAAGGAGGAAGCTGAAGAGCTCCGAGAACCAGATTCAGATCCCAGGGATCTAAGGGGTGGCGATAAGGAGGGACCAAATGCGCTACCCCTTGAAGAAAGCTACGGACCTGAGGGCGAGAAGCCAGCTGCTCCTGGAAAAATATTAACAAGGCAGAAACTTGTTCCTTCAGGGTACTGAGAGCCAGTCCCAAGTCCAGACCGTCTTGCAGAAAGGCAAGAACATTAGGGATTGAAAAGGCAAGGGCTGACCGATTATGACGGTCACACCAGGAAAGATAGGTCTTCCAGGTCCTGTGATAGATACTGGCGGAGGAGGGCTTCCGAGCATTAAGCATGGTATGAACTACCTTAGAAGAAAGACCTGATTTTGCTAGAATCAAGGATTCAAGCGCCACGCCGTCAAATGCAGCTGTGCTGTATTCTGGTGGAATATTGGACCTTGCGACAGACGATCCGGGCGGTCGGGGAGACGCCAGGGAGTGTCGCCGAGAAGTTGGAGAAGCTCTGGGTACCAGGCTCTCCTGGGCCAGTCAGGGGCCATGAGGATCACCGGGATTCCCTCCGCTTTGATTTTCTTGATTACTCTCGGAATGAGAGGAAACGGAGGGAAGATGTAGGGTAGGCGAAACTGCAACCACGGAAAGACTAGAGCGTCGGAGCCGAGCGCTAGCGGGTCTCTCGACCGGGATATGAAGGGATGTATTGTGGCGTTCATCCGAGAAGCCATGAGGTCCACATCTGGGAGTCCCCAACGAATAGTGATCTGATGGAACACTTCGTCGTGAAGGGACCATTCCCCTGCCGCTAGACCTTGCCTGCTGAGAAAGTCTGCGGCCCAGTTGTCTACCCCTGGAATATGGACAGCTGAAATAATTGGAATGTGCATCTCTGCCCAAAGAAGAATCTTGGATTCTTCTTTCATCACTGCCCTCCTGCGAGTTCCTCCCTGACGGTTGATGTAAGCCACAGCCATGGCATTGTCTGACTGGATCCGAACAGGGAGGCCTGATAGTAAGGGCTGAAAGTTCTGAAGGGCCAAAAATATGGCTCTGATCTCTATAACGTTGATGTGCAGGGAGCGCTCGGAAGGAGACCAGCGTCCGTGAACAGTGTGGTGGAGAAACACCCCCCCCCAGGCTATCAGGCTGGCATCTGTTGTGACTACTTGCCAGTGGACAGGACGGAAGGACTTGAGATAGGGATTAGACTTGAGTCCACCAGACGAGGGAGCTGAGCGCAGTCCGAAATAGGTGGACTGACCGGTCTAGAGAAGCTAGATTCTTGTCCCAGGAGGATAGAAGATCCAGTTGTAGAGGGCGCAGATGGAACTGGGCAAAAGACACGGCTTCCATGACTGCCACCATCTTGCCTAACACTCTCATCCCTTCCCGAAGGGATGTGTAATGGCGGAGGGATTGGGCGGCCCGGATCAGGGAAGACCTCTTGTCTTCTGGAAGAAAAACCCGGGACTGAGCCGTGTCTATCAGCATACCTAAAAAGGTGATGCGCTGATGAGGAATGAGGGATGACTTGTTGAAGTTGATAAGCCACCCTAGCCTTGACAGCGTGTCTAGGCAAATCTGCACGCTTTCTGAGCAAACTTGAAGAGAGCTCCCTTTGAAAAGGTCGTCCAAATAGGGAACGACCAGGACGCCTCTGGGGTGTAAAATGGACATGATGACCGCCATGACCTTTGTGAAGACCCGAGGCGCAGTGGCCAGTCCAAAGGGGAGGGCTCTGAATTGGAAATGACGGTGTCCTACGGCAAACCGAAGGAACCGTTGATGAGATACACATATGGGAATGTGTAAATAAGCATCTTGAACCTCTATGGAAGCTAGGAATTCTCCCGGTTCCATGGCGGCTCACACTGCTCTCAATGATTCCATTCGGAAGGTCCGAATCCGTACGGATCTGTTCAGTCTTTTGAGGTCCAAGATAGGGTGGACAGAGCCATCTTTTTTGGGAACGACAAAAAGGTTTGAATAGAAACCTTTGCCGCGCTGTTCCAGGGGCACTGGAATGATAACGTTTGCCTTCTGTAAAGAGGCTATGGCCTGAAATAAGGCCTGGCTTTGCGCTTTGGACTTTGGAAGACGAGAACGCAGAAACCTGTTGGCCGGCAGGGAATGGAAAACGATCTTGTAACCTGGGGTGACGATCTCTCGAACCCAAGCATCGTGAGTGTGGTCTAGCCAGATATGCCAAAAAAGCAGAAGCCGCCCTCCAACAGGAGTCGGATCTGAGGGATACCTGGCGTCATGCTGAGGGGGCCTGTACAGGGCGAGGTCCTTTAGGTTTAGATTGCTTGGAGTGGGAACGCCAGGAAGAGCCCCTTGAGGGACCGGATCCTCGATCTGAGCGTTGGGACGATCCTTGGACTGATGGTTTTTGGGGAGCGGACCGAAAGGACTGCCTGCGCCAAGAGGATTTTTTAAAATTCCTGGATACAGGCCGCTTTTGTGGTAGAATGGTACTTTTACCACCCGTCATCTCAGATATGAGTTTGTCCAGGGATTCTCCAAACAGACGAAGGCCATGGAAGGGGAGTGTGGACAGGAATTTCTTGGAGGCACTGTCCGCGTTCCATATCTTTAGCCAAAGGACTCTGCGGGCAAAGACAGCATTGGCTGCCGTTAGGGCTGACAAACTAGCTGCATCTAGGGAGCCGTGAAGAAAATAATTAGAGGCTAGAGAGAACAAATCAAAGATCTCAAAAGCCTCCGAAGGAATATTACAAGAGCGAAGCATCCTGCGCAGGCTCCTACTCCACACACTCATAGCTCTCGCGACCCATGTCAAGGCAAACAGGGGGCGAAGAGAGGAGCCCAAAGCCTGGAAAATAGATTTGACCGCAGCATCAACTGCGCGGTCGGACGAGTCCTTGAGAGACACGTTGTCTGAAAGAGACATGACCGTGTGTTTAGCCAGCCTGGATACTGGCGGATCCACAATGGGGGGTACTGACCAAGTCTTAACCATTTCAGATGGAAAGGGATAAGCGAATGAAGTGAAGGGTTTTTTATTAAACCTTCTATCAGGGTGATCCCACCTTTTAGATATGATTTGACGAAAAACCGGAACCTGGGCAAAGGACTTAGGAGGCTTCTTGGCCCGCTTGATTGCCGACTGAGAAGTCGGGTCCGGAGGTTGATCAGAAATCGACAGAGAGTGATTGACAGCTGAAATTAGTGTGTCTTCTATATGCCTAGACTCAGAAAGGACATCTGAATGAGAGTCAGAGTCTTGAGAATCGTGACTACTAAAAAAGTCACGGAACCTCGGTCAGACTGACCATCGTCTGAGTCGGATGAGGCGTAGAGGTCGCAATAGCGCCTTTTGGAAACAGCATTTTTACGTTGTGGGGGGGAGAGGGACCAGACGAAGCAGACGGGCTCCTCTGAGGGAGCTGAACCGGGGGGGAGGCTGTGGGAGCCTGATGAAGGCTGGGATAGCTATCCTTTTAGACATTAGAAAAGCCCATGCAGGAATAACGTCATCAGACAGGGGTGCTGCCTGGCTGGTGGCCGTAGCAGAATCCAAAGACTGCACGGCCTCCTGGTCCGGCAACGGGGTCTGTTGTGACACGGTAGTAGGGGCATCGCAGCCCCGGCATAGTGGATAGCTTCGGCCATTAGAAAACGAGTGTCCACAGGTGGTACAAGCATAGTACAGGTCCGTAGAGGACGCCTGGGAAGCTTTATCACCCTTGCGGTTACGCATGTCAGCAACAGAGTCCTACAGCCCTATAGGTAAGGGTTATGCCGCTGTTACTATGAGTGAGGAGCCACTAGCAGTATTATAAAGTGACTGCTATGCAGAGCCGGTATATACCGATAGCAAAATGGCATATACTGTCAAACAGTCAGCATATCCCTGCAGGCAGAGCCAGTATATACCGTTAAGAGCTGATCTACACCGCTGGCCAGCAGGCACACACCGCTAGAGAGACGGCGATATACCGCTGAGCAGAGCGGTATATAGCGCTGTAGAAGTGCAGAGCCAAGGAGGCAATCTCACCCGTGTCTGCTCCCCACGTGGAAGATGGCATCTAGCGTTCCTGGCAGCATGGAGGGGAGAGACGGCCCCTGGAGGCTGATTGGTCGCAGGGCTGGGACTAAACGTGACGGCCAATCAGAAAAAAAGAGCCGCTGCTGACTGAGGGAGAGGCTTCCAGAGCAGAGAGGGGGCGTCGTTAGAATGCAGGCCGACGCCGGGGGCTAAATTAATGAAGCCCGCCCTTTTCAGGCGGCGGTTTGGATGCAGGGGACAATGGACTCGTCGTCTCCCTACCTGCTCCTGGCTCCGTCTGAAGACGCGTCGGTCCGGGGATGCGGGGATCTCAGGGACGCATCTTCGGCTCAAGGCTGAAGCAGGTCCTCGGCTCTGCTTAGCCCTCTGGAGCTACCTTGGTGTGAGGTGCTTCCAGGGAGCCTGGAGGGGTACGCAGACCCGACCACTTGGGCGCGAGGGGGCAAGGCACCCTGGTATTGCCCCATAATCAAAAATAGAATAAATAAGAAAAAACAAAAAAATTAAAAAATAAGCTGGCCTGGGCTCAGGCCAGACATGTCAGCCTCCCTGCTGACACTAGACACTGTGGGGGGAGGAGATAACACTTTTTCAAATCTAGTGTCACGCCTCCCTGGAGACATCATAATACCCACTGTCTGTGTCCCCCAATGATAGGCGAGAAAGGAAAATAGTTTTGTAAATTTTGTTGAAAAATGAGAAATTGCCGATAGGAAGTTAGAAGGGTTCAAAGTCTAAAAAACGATTTTTCAAAAACTGATCTTAAGTAGATATGTGGAGAATGTCATTTACTATGTTGTGTGATATAACTGGTTTAAGAGCATAAAAATGTAAGTTTAAAAATTGCAAAATTTTCAACATTTTTCCAAAATTTCCAATTTCTTTACAAATAAAAGGCAAAAAATATGGTCCTAAATTTCCCCCTAAAATCAAGTTCAATAGGTCACAAAAAAAATAAATAAATCTTGGAATAACTGGGATACGTTGAAGCTTTCCAGAGTTTTAACCTCAAAGTGACACTGGTCAGAATTAAAAAAATGGCAAAGTAATAAAGATGGAAATAGGCCGGGTGGTAAAGGAGCGGTGGCATCGAACGGCAAAGTGGCCTACTGGCCCTTTAAGACTCCGACAGGCGTAGAGCCCTGTAAACTGACAGGCCACTACGACGAGCATAGGGCTCGACGCCACAATCTTAAAATCTTAAAGGGCTGATGGCAGGACGATGGGGCACCACTGCCGTGGAGGCCCACTTTGCATATGTACACTTAGGCCCACTGTGCCAGATCAGTCCGGGTCTGCTTCCCACCCAATTTCCTTTGGTTATGTGATTCACCATGTAGATGCACAGCATATCAAACTCTTAACATGTCAGAATGACAAATCAGAATGTCAGACCAGGGCCTCCATCAGGGCATTGCAACCATGACTGGTGTATCGGGCCCGGTGAAGAGGGGGGGCCCGGCAGAGCCTGGGGTAATTACTTAGCTTTATGAAGCCTCGGCCCCGCTCTTTAACGGGCTCCAGTCACAGCAGGGGGGCCCGGCAGTGTCGCTTCAGTCACTGCACACATGGCTAAATTGAATGTGAAGCCCTTCTAAGGCATTTAGCCCTTTTTCTGCACCCAAAACTGCAGGCAAAAGTAGCAGCACCATGCGCACAGCCTTTCTAAATTCTCAGGCTTTGCTGGGGAAGGCAATGCATGAAAAAACGCAGTGTGCGCACAGGGCCATACTTTGTAATGTCCCAAACTTTCAAAGATCATTTAAATATAGCTTATCCATGTTAATCAATGGCAGGGATAGTGTAAATGATGCCCAACTCTGATAACAAGCAACTCAAGAAACACAAATATCAGGAGAAAAAGGAGTTCTTAGTTAAATAAATGTATTTAACATGTATATACATGAAAGTGCCAAGTACTTACATGAAAATCATAGAAAAAGTACCATACAGAAACAGAGGACAGCGTAAAAGGTATCAGTTCCCTGGTGGACACCTAGGACTATGTGTAATAGTAATCATATGTGACAAATAAAACATGCACCAGCATTCAAGAATGATAACGTAAAACCAAAAGTGGTTTTGTCCACACAGTCACTAGACAAGCTGCACGGAGGAGAGTGCGAACCAGGGAGTCACTATACAAGCTGCAGGGGGGAGAGTGCGAACCATGGAGTCACTATACAAGCTGCACGGAGGAGAGTGTGAACCATGGAGTCACTATACAAGCTGTACGGAGGAGAGTGCGAACCAGGGAGTCACTATACAAGCTGCACGGAGGAGAGTGCGAACCAGGGAGTCACTAGACAAGCTGCAGGGAGGAGAGTGCGAACCATGGAGTCACTAGACAAGCTGCACGGAGGAGAGTGCGAACCATGGAGTCACAATACAAGCTGCACGGAGGAGAGTGTGAACCATGGAGTCACTATACAAGCTGTACGGAGGAGAGTGCGAACCAGGGAGTCACTATATAAGCTGCACGGAGGAGAGTGCGAACCAGGGAGTCACTAGACAAGCTGCAGGGAGGAGAGTGCGAACCATGGAGTCACTATACAAGCTGCAGGGGGGAGAGTGCGAACCATGACGTCACTATACAAGCTGCACGGAGGAGAGTGCGAACTAGGGAGTCACTATACAAGCTGCAGGGGGGAGAGTGTGAACCATGGAGTCACTATATAAGGTGCACGGAGGAGAGTGCGAACCATGGAGTCACTATACAAGCTGCAGGGGGGAGAGTGCGAACCATGGAGTCACTATATAAGCTGCAGGGAGGAGAGTGTGAACCATGTAGCCCCTATACAAGCTGCAGGGGGGAGAGTGCGAACCATAAAGTCACTATACAAGCTGCACGGAGGAGAGTGCGAACCATGGAGTCACTATACAAGCTGCAGGGAGGAGAGTGCGAACCATGGAGTCACTATACAAGCTGCACGGAGGAGAGTGCGAACCATGGAGTCACTATACAAGCTGCACGGAGGAGAGTGTGAACCAGGGAGTCACTATACAAGCTGCAGGGGGAGAGTGTGAACCATGGAGTCACAATACAAGCTGCAGGGGGGAGAGTGCGAACCATTGAGTCACTATACAAGCTGCAGGGGGGAGAGTGTGAACCATGGAGTCACTATACAAGCTGCAGGGAGGAGAGTGTGAACCATGGAGTCCCTATACAAGCTGCAGGGGGAGAGTGCGAACCATGGAGTCACTATACAAGCTGCAGGGGGGAGAGTGCGAACCATGGAGTCACTATACAAGCTGCAGGGGGCCCCAACCTACCTTTCGCAGGTATGCAAAACCAGTCATCTGCTTCTACAGGGGGAGGAGAATGAAGAAGCAGGTCACTTATATACTCTACCTCCTGCAGTTGTATAGATAGATACATGCATAGGATGTCAAACATGTCCCACGCCCATGAATATTCTAAGCTGCCACCATTTAGTGACTTTCATGTGGCACTAAAGCGTGTTTAGCCTTGTATTTAGCCAATAAATAAAAAAAACAAAAAACAGAAAAAAAAAAAAAACACACACGACGTCGGGCCCCCCCCCCATTTTTGATAGCCAACTAGGGTAAAGCAGATGGCTACAGCCTGCAGGCCAAAGCTGGCAGCTTCACCTTGGCTGGTAATCCAAAATGGAGGTCTTCCCATGTTGCTTTTTAATTATCTATAAATAAAAAAAAACAAAATGTCCCCCCCCCCAAATTGGTTCACCAGCCAATGTAAAGTGGACAGCTGTGGTCTGGTATTCTCAGGGTGCCATGGTCATTTGGCCCTTTCCTGCCTAAAAATAGCAGGTCACCGCCGCCCCAGAAGTGGCGCATACATTAGATGCACCAATCCTGGCGCTTCGCCCCGACTCATCCCGTTGCCCTGGTGCGGTGGCAAATGGGGATGTTAGTGATTGGGTCGGGGTTAGATTTGACTTTGCAAAGTTGACAATCCACCCGAAACTCTGGAGAGTCTTCAGTGCCACGTTCAAACTGTGTTGGCATGCCTCTTGAGAGGGTGCCTTGATAAGTAGATCGTCCAAATACGGAATCACAGAGTGACCCTGCGAGTGCAGGACTGCTACTACTGCAGCCATGACCTTGGTGAAGACCCGAGGGGCTGTCGCCAGCCCGAAAGGTGGCGCTACGAACTGCAGGTGTTCGCTTCCTATAACGAAGCGTAGAAAACGCTGATGCTCTGGCGCAATCGGCACGTGGAGAGAAGCATCCTTGATGTCTATTGATGCTAGGAAATCTCCTTGAGACATTGAGGCGATGACGGAGCGGAGAGATTCCATCCGGAACCTCCTGGTTTTTACGTGTTTGTTGAGCAACTTTAGATCCAGGACGGGACGAAACGACCCGTCCTTCTTTGGCACCACAAACAAATTGGAGTAAAAACCGTGACCTTGTTCCTGAAGAGGAACGGAAGTCACCACTCCTTCCGCCTTTAGAGCGGCCACCGCCTGCAGCAGAGCCTCGGCCCGGTCGGGCGGTGGAGAAGTTCTGAAGAAACGAGTTGGAGGACGAGAGCTGAACTCTATCCTGTACCCGTGAGACAGAATGTCTCTCACCCAACGGTCTTTGACCTGTGACAGCCAAATGTCGCCAAAGCGGGAGAGCCTGCCACCGACCGAGGATGCGGAAAGAGGAGACTGAGAGTCATGAGGAAGCCGTCTTGGTGACGGTTCTTCCTGCTGTCTTTTTTGGGCGTGATTGAGTCCGCCAAGAATCTGAGCCTCTCTGATCCTTTTGAGTCCTCTTAGACGAGGAGAATTGGGACCTGCCTGAGCCTCGAAAGGACCGAAAACCAGACTGACCCCTCCTTTGTTGGGGTTTGTTTTGTCTGTGTTGAGGTAAGGATGAATCCTTACCCTTGGAGTGTTTAATGATTTCATCCAAACGCTCACCAAACAATCGGTCACGAGAAAAAGGCAAACTGGTTAAGCACTTCTTGGAAGCAGAATCTGCCTTCCATTCCCTCAACCACAAGGCTCTGCGTAAAACTACGGAGTTGGCTGACGCCACCGCCGTACGGCTCGTAGAGTCTAGGACAGCATTAATCGCGTAAGACGCGAATGCAGACATCTGAGAGGTCAATGGTGCCACCTGCGGAGCAGATGTACGTGTGACAGTGTCGACTTGTGTAAGCCCAGCTGAAATAGCTTGGAGTGCCCATACGGCTGCGAATGCTGGCGCCAACGACGCTCCAATAGCTTCATAGATGGATTTCAACCAGAGCTCCATCTGTCTGTTAGTGGCATCTTTAAGTGCCGCTCCATCTTCCACTGCAACTAAGGATCTAGCTGCAAGCCTGGAGATTGGAGGGTCCACCTTGGGACACTGGGTCCAGCCCTTGACCACGTCAGGGGGAAAAGGATAGCGTGTATCTTTAAGCCGTTTGGAAAACCGCTTATCGGGATAAGCGTGGTGTTTCTGGATAGCGTCTCTAAAGTCAGAGTGGTCCAGAAAAGAGCTTAATTTACGCTTGGGATATCTGAAATGGAATTTCTCATGCTGTGAAGCTGACTCCTCCTCAGGAGGAGCTGGCGGAGAAATATCTAACATCTTATTGATGGACGCTATAAGATCATTCACTATGGCGTCTCCGGTGTATCCAGATTGAGAGCGGTCCCAGGATCAGAATCCTGATCAGTTACATCCGCCTCATCACCCATAGATTCATCCCGCTGGGATCCTGACCAGTGAGACGAAGTTGAGGGCCCCTCATAGCGAGCCCGCTTAGGCTGTCTGGGACTGTCGTCCGAGTCAGAGCCGTCACCCTGGGGTGCATGTGACACCCCCGGAGCCCGGAAGTGTTCCAGTTGAGGGGGACCAGGGAGCAATGATTCAACAGTGTCCGTGGTCTGAGTTACTGGTCTAGACTGCAATGTTTCAAGAATCTTAGACATTGTCATAGACAATCTATCAGCAAAAGCTGCAAACTCCGTTCCTGTCACCTGGACAGCATTCACAGGTGGTACACCCTGGGTCACGTCTAGCAGAGGCCCCGGCTGAGCAAGTGCTGCAGGGGCCGAGCACTGCACACAATGGGGGTCAGTGGAACCTGCCGGTAGAGTAGCCCCACATGCGGTACAGGCAGCATATAAAGTCTGTGCCTTGGCACCCTTGCGTTTAACGGACGACATGCTGTTGCCTCCTTGCAATCTAGGAGGGTATATAGCCGAGAATCACCAGCGACCGTACAGTGAAAAGTATTTGCAAACACAAAATACCAAGTACACAACGGCACAAGTGGGGGTGAGCCCTTGAGGGCTGCTTACCGCCCGCTGAAAAGCGGGTATGAGGTCGTAGAATCCCGTGTCTGGGTCTCCCAGGCTCCCCTCTCCAGCTCAGCGTGCAGACAGGAATGGCTGACGGCGTCCTGTGAAGAGGGGTGGACCGTGGGCGTGCCACAAACAAAGTGCGGGAAACTGCGTCCTACTGTGCCTGGTGTGAGGGCTGGAGTATGTAAAACAGACTCCAGCCCTCAGCGCTGATGCTCTGTACGGCGTCCCGCCCTCCTCCTGACTGGCAGGTGCGGAGGCGGGAACGAGACGAACTAGGCCGCAAAAGCCGGGGACTGTAGTAATAAGCGCGGCCGTGATATATGCACGGCCAGCGCGGAAGTCCCCGGCGCACCACAAGTCCCAGCCGCGTCGCAGTGTGACTGACCCCAGCGGCCGGCGCGACCGTTCGCCCTAAGTCTACCCACTCAGCCAAGCTGTAGTGAGGAAATGGCACAAGCGCAGCAGCGCTGATGTCCCCGGCGCACTAACACACCCAGCCATGCTGCGGTGTGCGCGCGGTATGCACGGGGACACAGAGTACCTTGACGGAGCAGGGTCTGTCCCTGACGATACTCAGCTCCATATCCAGCGGCTTCTCCAGGGGCTGCGGATGGAGCACGGTCTCAGTGCCTGGAGACCGGTAAAGTCCCACTTCACCCGGAACCCTAATGGGGATGGGGAAGGAATCAGCATGTGGGCTCCAGCCTCCGTACCCGCAATGGGTACCTCAACCTTAACAAACACCGCCGACAGAAAGTGGGGTGAGAAGGGAGCATGCTGGGGGCCCTGTATGGGCCCTCTTTTCTTCCATCCGACATAGTCAGCAGCTGCTGCTGACTAAACAGTGGAGCTATGCGTGCGTGTCTGACCTCCTTCGCACAAAGCAAAAAACTGAGGAACCCGTGATCCCACGGGGGGGTGTATAGCCAGAAGGGGAGGGGCCTTACACTTTTAAGTGTAGTACTTTGTGCGGCCTCCGGAGGCAGTAGCTATACACCCAATTGTCTGGGTCTCCCAATTAGGAGCGACAAAGAAAAAGACAAACTTTATTTGAAAAAATGTTCCATGACACATTCCCTTTTTCACCAATTTATTGAGAAGAAAAAAAAATCCACTTTGTTGTAATCTACTTAGGAGGTCCCAAGACTATACTGGACCTTCCCGGATATGGAGGGGCACACTCAGAGAACGTATCCCCCATTTTCTTTAAGAGCAGGCACTGCATGTGAGCAGTGTGGGTGCAGTAACCTGAGAATACTGCCTGCACACTGCCCGGGTCCAACCGAGGACAGTGTGGGCTGCAGTAACCCCTACTGTTCACAGAGAGCCGGCTGGGAGCTGCTGTCTGCACATACGGCCACTAAAGACAAGGAGAAGGAGGGACCGGAGGGTGACAGAGGGCACCGGGAGGCCGGAGGGTGACAGGGGGCACCGGTGGGTGACAGGGGGCACCGAGAGACCGGTGGGTGACAGGGGGCACCGGTGGGTGACAGGGGGCACCGAGAGACCGGTGGGGTACAGGAAGGTGACATTTATCTCCCATCTGACATGATCATGGCAAGTGGGAGATAAATAAGTTACCGGCACTGCCATTTACAGTTACATGGTCACCTTAGTACTTTTTTGGTGATCATGTGACCAGGAACCAGAAAAACCGACCCGGATCATGATCTCCAGGGTCTCAGCTACTTCCAGTAGCTGAAACCTCAGATTTTCCAACGCTGTGAGGCGCTATTCACTTTATTCCTCTCGCCGTTTTAAAATGGCTGATCAGAATAAGTGCCGCCTTTCCTGCTTAAGGCCCTGGGCGCACGCTGCGGTTTTTGCCGCGGATTTGCTGCATGAATTGCTGTAGAAAATGTTCAGAACCTTTCTACAGTCCTTCCCCAGCAAAACCTATGGTAAGAAGAAAAAAAAAAAAAAGAAGTGTGCACACTGCGTTTTTCCCCCTAAAGGTTTTGATGCAGAATTTCTGCAGCAAAAAGGAATGAGCATGTCACTTTTCTGCAGGTGCCTGATTTTTTTGCCATAGATAAAACGGTAAAAAACCGCAGATACCAACCTGCAGAAATATCGCGGCAAAACCACGGCTGCGTTATTACTGCGGTTTTTGCCGCAGGTGCAGTATTCTGCTAGAGGGTGCGAATTTTCATTTTCTAGTGCGCACAGGGCCTTAATCACAGTTGTCAAAATAGGATTGAATTTATAAAAAAAGTATAAGTAAATAATCCCCGTCCGCCTAACTTAATACCGGCCACAAGACAGTAAGCGGCAGTTTGTTCTTTCTCCTTCACATTTTGACTAATGTGATTATTATGGCTGCAATCACTGAATTCTGCTTCTAGTGCATTGTTAATTTTAAATATTAATTTTACATTTGTTAATTAAAAGTACACACAATCTTAGGCTCGTTTCACACTTGCGTTGTTTTTCTTCAGTCGCAATCCGCCGTTTTGGAAAACAGCGGAATCCGTTAACAGCTATCAGCTGATCACCCGGCGGCCGGCTGCTGTGAGCTATCAGCTGATCACCCGGCTGCCGTCTGCTGTGAGCAATCAGCTGATCACCCGGCTGCCGTCTGCTGTGAGCAATCAGCTGATCACCCGGCTGCCGTCTGCTGTGAGCAATCAGCTGATCACCCGGCGGCCGGCTGCTGTGAGCAATCAGCTGATCACCCGGCGGCCGGCTGCTGTGAGCAATCAGCTGATCACCCGGCGGCCGGCTGCTGTGAGCAATCAGCTGATCACCCGGCTGCTGTGAGCAATCAGCTGATCAGCCGGCGGCCGGCTGCTGTGAGCGATCAGCTGATCACCCGGCGGCCGGCTGCTGTGAGCGATCAGCTGATCGTTCTCAATAGTCGCCCGCCGGTAAAACTGTAAAGAAAAAAAAAAAAAGCAGATTTCGTTGTTTTGTACGATCCGTTGCATCCGTTGTGCCACTATATGCAACACATCCGTTGCATCCGTCACACAACGCAATGCAATGGATGCCGTTCAACGCAAGTGTGAAACTAGCCTTAGGCCTCCTGCGCCATCACAAGACCCCACTCACCTCCTCCAATGCTGAGATCTGCTGCTGAGCACACACTGCAGATCTGGGCGGTGGAGGAGGAGTTAAGTGGGAGGTCAGCAGTGTCTGCTCACACATTTAGGCCTTGTGCGCACTAGGCGTTTTTGCTGCGTTTTTAGCGGCGTTTTTTAACGTGTTTTTGCGCTGAAAACGCAGTGACATTGCTTCCCCAGCAAGGTCTATGAGTTTTCATTTTTGCTGTCCGCACACAGCGTTTTTTTTGTAGCTGACCACAAAAACGCAGCATGTCAATTATTTCTGCGTTTTTCACCCATTGAGTTCAATGAGATGTTCAAAAACTCAATGAAAAACACATATAGCTGCGTTTTTATGACTAAAAACGCAGCTATAACCACAAGGGGTGGGTACTAAAGTGACGTGTACAGGAAGAGAATTCCTTCTGTTGGTAAACACAGAAGCATGAATCCTCCCGGTGCCGCCACCGCTGCTTCCACAACCCGCCCAGTGCCATGTCAGCTCCCGTGTGGCGCCATGTCTGGGCGGGAGGTGGATGCAGCGGCGAAAACAAAAGTGAACAGTAGAAAAAAAAATGTCATGCTCACCTGTCTGCAGACTCCCGGTGCCATGCCCGCTCCCAGCTCCTCTCCCGGTACCGCCGCTACAGCTGTGTGCAGTCTCCCCGGTCACGTACGATGCCTGCAGGACCAGACGATGGATCACCTGATGCAGTCACCTGACGCATCAGCTGATTGCAATTCTCGCGGTGTCGCCGGCTTTTTAGCGCCCGGCCAGCTTAACTTATCAGCTGATCCTGCCGTCAGGAGACTTCATCAGCTGATTACCGGCAGCCCCTGCAGCGATGGGACAGGATCAGACTCACATCCGATCGCTCCAGGAGCTGCCGGTAATCAGCACAGACGTGACTCAGTATTTTTTTTTCTTCTACTGATGCATCAGCTGATTGTATAATCGGCTTTTATACAATCAGCTGATGTGTGATGTGATTCACGTCCTTGAACCTGACACATCATCTGATCGCCTTCCAGCAAACCGATTAGATGATATTGGATCCGGATTGGACGGCGCGAGACCCTTGACCCAGGATTACTGAGGAGGGGGGTTCTTTATTTCAATTAAGATGGAGTCACTAATTATGTTGTGTTTTATTTATAATAAAAATATTTTTCTGTGTTGTGTTTTTTTATCTTTACTAGAAATTCATGGTGGCCATGTCTAATATTGGCGTGACATCATGAATTTCGGGCTTAGGACCAGCTGACAATATACAGCTAGCCCGAACCCCATTATTACCCAGCGAGCCACCCGACATCAGCGTAGCTGGAAGAGTTGGATACAGCGCCAGAAGATGGCGCTTCTATGAAAGCGCCATTTTCTGGGGTGGTTGCGGACTGCAATTTGCAGCGGCGGTGCCCAGAAAGCATGGGCACCCTGCACTGCGGACTCCAATCCACAGCTGCCTAGTTGTACCTGGCTGGATTCAAAAATTGGGCGAAGCCCACATCTTTCTTTTTTTAATTATTTCTTGAAATTCCTGAAATTAAAAAAAAAAAAAAAAAAAAAAAAAAAAAGGGCTTCCCTATATTTCTGATTGCCAGATGGGTAAAAATAGGCAGCTGGGGGTTGGGGGCAGCCCGTACCTGCCTGCTGTACCTGGCTAGCATACAAAAATATAGCGAAGCCCATGTCATTTATTTTTATTTTTTTGGGGCAAAAAACTCCTGCATACAGTCCTGGATGGAGGGTGCTGAGCCTTGTAGTTCTGCGGCTGCTGTCTGATCTCCTGCATACACTAGTTCTGCAGCTGTCTGCTCTCCTGCATACAATGTCTGACAGCAGGATTTAATGTGCTCCAGCGGGGAGGGTACCATTCCCTGCCGCCATTGGCGGCCCGTGACACACTCATGGGGCGCTGATGGGTTGTCATGACAGCAGGAGTTGATACAATCTGTAGTGGGGGAAACAAGGGCGCAATAGGGTCTTACCCGATATTTAGGGTATGAGAAGAAAGAGAGAGATGCACTCACCTGGTCCGGTTCTGACAGTCACAACCCCTATGATAGCGTATGGGAGTGCTGAGCTGGTTCCAGCTGCGGCCCCGTCAGAAATAGTAACTGAAAACGGAGATAAAAAAGGGACGGGTTTTTCCAGCCGCGCTATGAACCACACTGTTGAAGATTCCTTAGATATTTTTATTGAGTCAATTCCATCGCGTTTCAAAGGCACACTGCCTTCTTCTTCAGGGAATAAAAATATTTTATTCCCTGAAGAAGAAGGCAGTGTGCCTTTGAAACGCGTTGGAATTGACTCAATAAAAATATCTAAGGAATCTTCAACAGTGTGGTTCATAGCGCGGCTGGAAAAACCCGTCCCTTTTTTATCTCCGTTTTCATGACAGCAGGAGGTCAGCTGATGACTTATGACAGTTCCCGTGAACGCCGGCTGAGAGCTGTATTCATTGGAGGTCTGCATTTCTGCTGCTCAGGGAGGTGCTGACGCATCGCTCTGAACAGCTGAAGTGATCGGACAGTCTCAGCTTCCCTGCCTGACATCAGTCCCCAGCTTTACCTTGACTGATCAAGCAAAAATAAGCCTCCCCCCAATTTAAATAAATACCTCCATTTTTTATAACCAGTGCAGACAATAGACATCTAGGGCCTGGTATTTTCAGACTGGGGAGGTCCATGGTTATTGTGCACTTCACCTAATCTAGCATGGAGTTCATAGACTTCATTTGAGGTCACAGCTGGGGTAACATGGGAACCTCAGTTGTGACCACACTGAACTGAATGGCAGATTAAGCTATGTGCGCACATTGAGTATTGCAGACCTTTCTGCACCAAATCTGCATCATCTGGCAAAAAAATGCACTGAAAATGCATGTGTTTGATGCGTTTTTTGCCAGGAAATGCAGAAATGTCTGCAACCAAATACTCAGTGTGCACATAGCCTAATTTGGCATTGAGGTCACAGCTGAGGTTCCCACAATATCCCAGTGGTGGCCTCAGGTGAAATCACTGAACTCAATGCTGGATTAGGCTACATGCACACATTAAGTATTTGATTGCAGACATTTCTGGACCAAATCTGCATCACCTGGCAAAAACGCACCAAAACCACAACCACAACCACGTGTCGGTGCATTTATTTGCCAGGTAATGCAGAAATGTCTACAACCTACGAGTCACCGGGCACACTAGTGTATTTCAGCAATCCAGCACTTTGTTCAATGAGTTCACCTTAGGTCAGTTCACCTGAGGTCACAGCCGGGGTACCAAGGGAACCTCCAGCTGTGACCTCAGGTGAACTCACTGACATCACCTCTAACAGCTGCAGTTCAGTCGGTGTGTCCCTGACTGCCGCAGTGAGCGGCCACTTTTTCTAGTTTGATCATGCACTGTGACTTCAGGATGTAGCAGAGCCGAGATAGTCTTGGCACCTGATATGGATTACATCGAACCTGCGGGAGGGATTTTTCTCTGTTTTGTTATTTCTATTTACTTACAGGGGTAATTATGGGGGGGAGGGGGGGCAGAACCCTCCTTCATTACTAATCCAGAGCTTGACTGCTGCTGTGATTTTTTTTGACAAATCACAGCTGTCATTACTTACTTATATTACCCCAATTGCCACCGCTCCAGGGCAATCGGGATGAGCACCAGAAATCGAGCATCTAATGGATGCACCAATTCTGGGCGGCTGTGAGCTGCTATTTTTAGGCTGGGGAGGGCTCCATAACCATAACCTCCCCAGCCCAAGAATACCAGAAATCTGCAGCTATCCATTGCTACGGGATTCCAGCATTTTTGTTGCAGTAAACCTGCGGGACAAGTGTGGAAATCCCTGCGGAAGTCCCGGCCTGTATCTCCATAGTGGAAAGGTGGGACATCCACAGGTATTTCCGCATGAATAATTGACATGCAGTTACATGCGGCTGCGGGAAATCTGCAGCATTTTCCACAGCTGCACATACCGCAGCATTGATACAGCACACCCCAAATCCCATAGGATAACATGGGGAGCGTCTGTACTTGCATAAACCTGCGGATTTATCTGTGGGCACATGGCCTAAGTCTACGTGCACACGCTGCAAACATCCTGCATCTACTGCCAGGAACACCGCTGTAGCAAAAAAGTTCCTGCATCTACTGCCAGGAACACCGCTGTAGCAAAAAAGTTCCTGCATCTACTGCCAGGAACACAGCTGTAGCAAAAAAGTGTGCTTTGTTGCCGTCAATTTTGAAAACACGTAAAAAAAAAAAAAAACACAAAAGGAAATCCACATTTGTTATCTCCATGTTCAGAAATTCAAAATCTAAGATCGGTAAGGCTAAGTTCACACATCAGTTTTTTCCAATCAGGCACAATCCAGTTTGGGCCTAATGCCACGGATCCGTCTCAGATTGTGAAAAAACTAATGCGACAGATCCGGTAAAAAATTGGCACTACCGCCCCCATCATCACTGCACAAACACCGGCACTACCGCCCCCATCATCACTGCACACACCCCGGCACTACCTCCCCCATCATCACCGCACAAACACCGGCACTACTGCCACCATCATCACAGAACACACCCCGGCACTACCGCCCCCATCATCACCGCACAAAGACCGGCACTACTGCCCCCATCATCACAGCACACGCAGGCACTACCGCTCGCACCATCACCGCACACGCAGGCACTACCGCACGCACCATCACCGCACACGCAGGCACTACCGCACTCACCATCACCGCACACGCAGTCACAACCGCACGCACCATCACCGCACAAACACCGACACTACAGCCCTCACCATCACCGCACAAACACTGGCACTACAGCCCCCATCATCACCGCACATGCAGGCATTACCTCAGTGACGTCCCAGCGCGATTCCCTTCAGTTGCTGCGTGGAGCTCCCGGGAGCCGTGGTGTTCTACTGCCGCTCCTGTCAGCTTGATGTAGCAGAGCTGAAATCGTCCCGGGACCTCTGTGGATTACGTCGGACCTGGAGGGGTATTTGGGAACTTTAATAAAATGGTGAAAGAGGGTGTTTTTTTGTCTTTTATTCCAAATAAAGTATTTTTTTGTGTGTGTGTTTATTTACTTTCACTTACAGGTTAATCATGGAAGGTATCTCAGGGAGACGCCTCCCATGATTAATCCCTTATTACCCCGATTGCCACCTCACCGAGGCAATTCGGGATGAGCCTGGTAGAGTCCCGGGACTGTCGCATCTAATGGATGCGGCAATTCCGGGCGGCTGCTGGCTGATATTGTTAGGCTGGGGGGCTCCCCATCCTGAGAATACCAGCCCTCAGCCGTGTGGCTTTATCTTGGCTGGTATCAAAATTGGAGGGGACCGCACGCCGTTTATTTTTAATTATTTATTTATTTATTGTACTGCACGATATAGATCCGCCCACCAGCGGCTGTGATTGGTTGCAGTGTGACAGCTGTCACTCAGCGTTGGGGCGTGTCTGACTGCAAGCAATCATAGGCGCCGGTGGGCGGGGAAAGCAGTGAGTACGAGATTTAATAATGGGCGGGCGGCATTTTCAAATCAGAAGCCGCCAGAGGAGTGTGACAGCCATGCAGCGCCGCGCCGGTGATCGGTGAGTGAGAGAGTCAGTGAGTGAGAGAGTCAGTGAGAGAGAGAGTCAGTGAGAAAGAGTCAGTGAGAGAGAGTCAGTGAGAGAGAGTCAGTGAGAGAGAGTCAGTGAGAGAGAGAGTCAGTGAGAGAGAGAGTCAGTGAGAGAGAGTCAGTGAGAGAGAGTCAGTGAGAGAGAGTCAGTGAGAGAGAGAGTCAGTGAGAGAGAGAGTCAGTGAGAGAGAGAGTCAGTGAGAGAGAGTCAGTGAGTGAGTCAATGAGTCAGTGAGAGAGAGTCAGTGAGAGAGTCAGTGAGTGAGAGAGTCAATGAGAGAGTCAGTGAGAGAGTCAGTGAGAGAGTCAGTGAGAGAGTCAGTGAGAGTCAGTGAGAGAGTCAGTGAGAGAGAGAGTCAGTGAGAGAGAGAGTCAGTGAGAGAGAGAGTCAGTGAGAGAGAGAGAGAGAGAGTGATTGATTTTCTGACAAGCAATGACTTTTTATCACTTCTGGGCATGCTCAGAAGTAAAACACGGATCCGGTACATGCTTCTGACGTTTGATGCATGCCACCGGATCCGGGACACATAGACTTTCATTATGCACCATGTCGCACAGCCCCGCACCCGGCGCTGTGCGTTTTTTTGCCGCAGGCAAAAAACGTTCCTCTCTGGATCCTGTGCAGCCGCCGGAGTGACGTTTTTTTCCGCATCCGGCAGAAACCGGATCAAACGCAAGTACATGCGGCACAATCCGGCGTTAATAAAAGTCTATGAGGAAAAACCGCACCCGGCGGCAAAAAAACCCCGGATGCGTTTTTCCCGCAAATCGCCGGATTGTGCCGTACAGCAGAAACCTGATGTGTGAACATACCCTAAAGAAAAAAAATAGCCAGGATTACGGGTTTTTTATTGCATTAACATGTAATAACAGGCAAAACATTATATCTACCCAAAAATAGAATTAGAAGTCAGCTTAAGATGCAAAACATAAGGCTATGTGCGCACTAGGCTGTTTTACCCGCGGATTTGCTGCGGAAATTTCTTGAGAAATCTTTGAAATCTTTCTGCAGACATTTCCCAGCAAAACCTATGGGAAAAAAAATAGCTGTGCGCACGCTGCGTTTTTTTCTCAAGAAAATTGTTTGTGAAGATTTTCTTGAGAAAATCTGCAGTGTGTCAGTGTCTGCCCGCAGTATCAGCAGCTTGTCACCCTGCAGTGTGTCAGTGTTTGCCCGCAGTATCAGCAGCTTGTCACGCTGCAGCGCTGGCAGACACTGACACACAGCAGTGTGTGCAGCCGCAGGGATGCCGAGCGCTGCTGTCAGGAGGTGAGATGAGATCATTACCTGCTGTGACGATCTCCTGCCGTCACCGCGGTCACTGCCTTCTATGCCCGTCTCGCGAGCGGCCCGAGACTGTCACTAGCGGTGACGTCACGGGCTCTCGTGATACTGCTGAGAACGCGGCGGGCATAGAAGGCAGTGACAGCGCTGATGGCAGGATTGAAGGAGATGATCACAGCAGGTAATGATCTCATCTATCCTCCTGACAGCAGCGCTCGTCATCCCCTGCAGTGACCTGGGCTGACCCATTGATGTTAGCTCAGGTCACTGCATTGCTCTCCCAGCCAATGGGGAACATTCTGTTCTTCATGGACTGGGACAGGGACTATGGTATGGATCGCCGTGGGACATCCCCCCTTATTGAATTACGCCGTACCAGGATTTGATTGTTCTTGTCAATAAATTGGTAAAAGAGGGAATGTGGGGAGTGGTTTTTTTTTTTTTCAAATAAAACTTTTTTTTTTGTCTATTTTATATTTCTTACTGACTGGGTTGGTGATGTCGGGTATCTAATAGACGCCTGACATCACGAACCCCAGGGCTTGATGCCAGGTGACATTACACATCTGGCATCAACCCCATATATTACCCCGTTTGCCACCACACCAGGGCAACGGGATGAGTTGTGGCGAAGCGCCAGGATTGGCACGTCTAATGGATGCGCCACTTCTGGGGTGGCTGCAGCCTGCTATTTTTAGGCTGGGGGGTGTCCAATAACAGTGGACCTCCCTAGTCTGAGATATCAGACCCCAGCTGTCCGCTTTACCTTGGCTGGTTGTCCAATTTGGGGGGGACCCCACGTTTTTTGTTTTAAATTATTTATTTAATGTAAAATAACAGTGTGGGGTGCCCTCTGTTTTGGATTACCAGCCAAGGTGAAGCTGCCAGCTGTGGTGTGCAGGCTGCAGCCGTCTGCTTTACCCTAGCTGGCTACAAAAATAGGGGGAACCTCACGTCATTTTTTTTTTAATTATTTATTTTTTGGCTAAATACAAGGCTAGGCACCCTTTAGTGCCACATGAAAGTCACTAAAGGGTGCCAGCTTAGAATATGCAAGGGGGTATCTAGCCCTGGGGTTTGTGATGTCAGGCTTCTATCAGATACCCGACATCACCAATTTATTGACAAGAACAATCATATCCTGGTCCGGCATAATCCAATAAGGGGGGGGGGTCGCACGGCGATCCATAACATAGTCCCTGTCCCAGTCCATGAAGAACAGAATGTTCCCCATTGGCTGGGAGAGCAATGCAGTGACCTGAGCTAACATCAATGGGTCAGCCCAGGTCACTGCAGGGGATGACGAGCGCTGCTGTCAGGAGGATAGATGAGATTATTACCTGCTGTGATCATCTCCTGCAATCCTGCCATCAGCGCTGTCACTGCCTTCTATGCCCGCCGCGTTCTCAGCAGTATCGCGAGAGCCCGTGACGTCACCGCTAGTGACAGTCTTGGGCCGCTCGCGAGGCGGGCATAGAAGGCAGTGACGTCAGGAGGCAGGAGATCATCACAGCAGGTAATGATCTCATCTCACCTCCTGACAGCAGCGCCCGTCATCCCCGCGGCTGCACGCACTGCTGTGTGTCAGTGTCTGCCAGCGCTGCAGCGTGACAAGCTGCTGATACTGCGGGCAGACACTGACACACTGCAGGGTGACAAGCTGCTGATACTGCGGGCAGACACTGACACACTGCAGGGCAGGCAGCCGCAGGGCTGGAGCGGGACACAGACTGCACGGGCACCCGCCGGACGTCACACGGAAGTGCTTCTGTGCGGCGTCCAGTGAGTGTGACGTGTGTGTTTACTCTGCTCCGCTTCCTCTTCTGTCATAATGACATCACTTCCTGAAAAACCGCAGGCAGCGATGAACATTACCGCAGGTAAATCGAGGCTATACCGGGGGTATACCGCACATGATTTGCTACCTGCGGTATACCCCCGGTATTTCGCGATTACATTACAGTGAATGGAGTGAAATTCCGGGGGTATTCCGCAGGTACCTGCGGAAAAGAAGTGACATGCACATTTTCTCAAGAAATTTTCTCAAGAAAATCTTCACAAACAATTTTCTTGAGAAAAAAACGCAGCGTGCGCACAGCTATTTTTTTCCCATAGGTTTTGCTGGGAAATGTCTGCAGACAGATTTCAAAGATTTCTCAAGAAATTTCCGCAGCAAATCCGTGGGTAAAAACGCCTAGTGCGTACATAGCCTTAGGCTATGTGTGCACTGGAAAATGGAATTTTCTCAAGAAAATTCCGCAGGTATTCAAAGAATACCGCACCCGCGGTAAAAAACTGCTGCAAACCGCACCCGAAAACCGCATGCGGTTTGCCGCGGTTTTACCGCGCTATTGTTCGCAGTGTTGCCGCGTGCAGGTTGGTATGTGCTTTATTGCATTCAATGCAATAAAGCACATTGAAAAAAAAAATAAAAAAAAATTCATTCTGAGATAGTAGATAGATAAAGAGACAGAAGACTAGATAGAGGGATAGATAGATAGAGGACAGATCGCTGCATTTCCCACGGTCGGCAGTGAGTTCACATTACCGGCCGTGGGAAATGACCGGTAATTACCTCTGCTGTCTCGCTGCGAGGCTGCATTCATTCAGCAGTGTCTGTGTCAGTCGCGGCTGGATGTAAGCAGCTGTGGATTACTTTGGAGCTTTGTTTCGGGAGGGGTTAATAAAATGGTGAATGAGGCTTGTTTGTGTTTTATTTAAAATAAAGGATTTTTCTGTGTGTTTTATTCACTTTACTTACGGGTTGATCATGTCAGCTGTCACATAGACGCTGCCATGATCAAGCCTGGAGTTAATGGCGGTAATCTTTGTATTATCCTGACTGCCACTGTTACACGGCAGCAGGAAGAGCCGGGGACACTCCGGTAGTGCCGCATAATGCATGCGACAGTCCCGGGGCAGCTGCGGTTTATATTCTCGGCTGCGGGAGGTGGGAGTGAGGCGGGGGACATTAACCCTGCCCCTCTCCCTCCCCAGCCTGAGAATACCGGGCTGTGTGCTTACCTCGGCTGGACGGTAAATATACAGCGGAGCCCACGTGCTTTGTTTTCTATATTTCCGTTTGCTTTCTATCTGTGTTCTATGTCTGTGATGTCTGTTCTGTGTGTGTGATGTGTGTTTACTCTCTGCACGGCTTCCTCTTCCTGTAATGACATCCCTTCCCTGCAAAACCGCAGGCAAGCAATGTACACTACCGCAGGTAAACCGCGAAATACCGCAGGGAATAACGCAGGAAAACGCAGTGAACCGCACAGAATTTGCTGCCTGCGTTATTCCCTGCGGGATTTCACGATTACATGGCAGTCAATGGAGTGAAATCCCGCAGCGACGTGAGGAAAGAATTGACATGCAATTGAATCCCGCAGCAAAACATGCAGCTGTCAAATTCCGCCTAGTGCGCACAGGATTTTTTTTTCCCATAGGTTTTGCTGGTGAATCACTGCAGAGATGTTATGAACATTTTCTGCAGCGAAACATGCAGCAAATCCGCAGAAAATCCGTGGCAAAATCCGGTAAGTGCGCACATAGCCTAAAGCGGGCTTTACACGCTGCGACATCGCTAATGCGGAGTCGTTGGGGTCACGGATTTTGTGACGCACATCCGGCCGCATTAGCGATGCCGTTGCGTGTGACACCGATAAGCGATTTTGCATCGTTGCAAAACAGTGCAAAATCGCTAATCGGCGACACGGGGGTCCATTCTCAATTATCGTTACTTCAGCAGTAACGAGGTTGTTCGTCGTTCCTGCGGCAGCACACATCGCTGCGTGTGACGCCGCAGGAGCGAGGAAGCTCTCCCTACCTGCCTCCCGGCCGCTATGCGGAAGGCAGGAGGTGGGCGGGATGTTACGTCCCGCTCATCTCCGCCCCTCCGCTGCTATTGGGCGGCGGTTCAGTGACGTCGCTGTGACGCCGCACGGACCGCCCCCTTAGAAAGGAGGCGGTTCGCCGGTTACAGCGACGTCGCCGGACAGGTAAGTATGTGTGACGGGTCTGGGCGATGTTGTGCGGCACGGGCAGCGATTTGCCCGTGTCGCGCAACAGATGGGGGCGGATACCCACACTAGCGATATCGGGACCGATATCGCAGTGTGTAAAGTAGCCTTTAGTCTGGAATTCCTTTTTTTGCAATTTCCCTGCACTTTTTCCGTTTCCAGTACAATATGGGGCAGAATGAATGGAGTCAATCAACAGCACAACTGGTCCCAGAAAAAACAAGCCCCAATACGGCTATAGAGACAGGAACAGAAAAAGTCATGGCTCTAAGAAGGGGAGGAAAAAAAATGCCTGAGGTGAAGGGGTTAATGGCTAAAGAAAAAATATTTATTTATTTAACCATTAAAGGTATAAATGCAGGAGGAATGATGCGCATGTAACATTAACCCTGTCAGTGACTGGGGCTCCACACATAGGACTGCGCTCCCTCCAGTGCTAAACTATGGGCAGCGGCCATCTGCGAATGTATCTCATCCATACAAGTCTATGGGAGCATGAGACATCGCACAGCACTGCATATCGTCCGACCGCAGTGCGATATACACAGACGGGGGGAGGAGGGGGAGACAGTGCTCCCCTCCCCCTCTATTCCGCCTGACCCCCGCATGACCCCGGCTCACACTGGCAGAGGGTCAGTAGCACATCGCTTGCGATCTTCTCACATCGGAAGCTCTGCGCTGGGGGTGCTGCTGAGGCCGATACTGAAGAGCCACAATCACATCTACTGACAGGACATAGACAAGACGACACAGAAGAGATCTCACCATTCCGCTCCAGCAGCAGCAGGACCCAGCTCTTATCCAGCCACCGCTCCCGGCCGATACCGTCCTCGCTCCAGGCTGTTCCTCCGCGGGGATCGGCTCCTGTGCGTCCACGATCTGGTCCTCATCCATAGGTCGCACGACAGGACGGCTTCCCCCTCCTACAAACGACTCCATCTTCTGCTAACAGCTCCGCTCCGCTATACTGCTCCTCCACTGCTAAAGTCCCACAATGCTCTGCGCGGAGGGAGGGAGAGGGGGGAGCTCAGCCCTCATCTTCTGCACCAGCGGTTCCCGCCAATCCTGCGCTCCAATGAGATCCTGGCGCTCGATTCTGCCTGGGACGTCATTGGCTAGACAACAAGTTCAGAAGAGGTCACACATGCAGATTCCAATAGGGGATGATAGGTGAGAAAAGAATAATGGCGGCCGCGCTCTGCAGAACCCGCCACTTTCTGCTTTACAGACGCGGAAACATGAACCCAACTAATCATTGTCCCCATAAGGATTCAGCAGCAGAAGTTTATTAGCTTTCGAGTCTCCTCTTAGCCCGTGTCAGAGAGCAGCAGGGTTTATTGGCATCAGGCACAATCCGGCAAAAAACGGAATTAAACTGATCTGGCATCGGATCCGTTTTATTCACAAATGACTTGTATTAACGCCAGATTGTGCCGGATGGCCTTGCGTTGCATGTGGCGTCCGGCTGCTGGGAAAGGGTACTTTCACACATCCGGATTTTTGCTCTGCGGCACAATACGGCGTTCTGCAGAAAAACCGCAACCGGCTTTTGTAACGCCGGTTGCGTTTTTTTTTGCATAGACTTACATTAGTGCCGTATTGTGCCGCAGGGGCTTGCGTTCGGTCCGGTTTTTGCCGCATGCGGCAGATTTAGCCGATGCGGCGGCCGGATCGAACGTGCCCTGCAAAACTTAGGCTACTTTCACACATCCGGTTTGAGCCCTGCGGCTCAATCCGGCTGTGAAAACTATGCAACGGATGCGGTGAAAACACCGCATCCTTTGCATAAGTTTTTACATGCGGCCCGTCCGGTTTTTGCCGCTTGCGGCATGCTACTGAGCATGCGCAGTGGCAAAAACCGCATGCGGCGGCTGGATGCGGTTATTGCCGCATCGCGCCGCATCCGGCCGCCATAGGCATGCATTGAAAAATGCGCCGCAGCGGCCGGATGCGGCGCGATGCGGTGTTTTTTGCCGGAGCAAAAAACGTTGCAGGGCACGTTCGATCCGGCCGCCGCATCGGCTAAATCTGCCGCATGCGGCAAAAACCGGACCGAACGCAAGCCCCTGCGGCACAATACGGCACTAATGTAAGTCTATGCAAAAAAAACCGCAACCGGCGTTACAAAAGCCGGTTGCGGTTTTTCTGCAGAACGCCGTATTGTGCCGCAGAGCAAAAATCCGGATGTGTGAAAGTACCCTTATGCAAAGGATGCGGTGTTTTCACCGCATCCGTTGCATAGTTTTCACAGCCGGATTGAGCCGCAGGGCTCAAACCGGATGTGTGAAAGTAGCCAAAGACACAAGATGCAACGTTTTTTGTTGCTGATCCATCGTCATCCGGCAAAAAACGCACTCCAGTAATGGATCCGGTTTTTTAATCTGAGCATGCTCAGATGAGATGTGAATTCTCTCTCTCTGTTGATGTCAATCTCTCTGTCGGTCGGTCTCTGTCTCTCTGTCTGTCGGTCTCTGTCTCTCTCTCTGTCGGTCGGTCTCTCCCTCTCACCCCCTCTCTCATACTCACCGATCACCGACGTGGCTTCTCCTCTTTTGAAAATGCCGGACGCTCATTATTACATCTTGTATTCCCTGCTTCCCGTGCCCACTGGTGCCTATGATTGGTTGCAGCCAGACACGCCCCCACGCTGAGTGACAGCTCTCTCACTGCAACCAATCACAGCCGCCAGTTGGCGGGTCTATATCATGCAGTACAGTAAATAAATAATTAAAAAAAACTGCGTGCGGTCCACCCCAATTTTGATACCAGCCAAAGTAAAGCCACATGGCTGAAGGCTGGTATTCTCAGGATGGGGAGCTCCAAGTTATGTGGAGCCCCTCAGCCTAAAAATGTCAGCCAGTAGCCACCCGGAATTGCCGCATCCTTTAGATGCGACAGTCCCAGGACTCAACCTGGCTCATCCCGAATTGCACTGGTGCAGTGGCAATTAAGGTAATAAGGAGTTAATGGCAGCGGCCCATAGCTACCACTAAGTCCTAGGTTAATCATGGCAGGCGTCTATGAGACACCCCCCATGATTAATCTATAGTGAAAGTAAATAAACACAAACACCGAAAAATCCTTTATTTGAAATAAAAGACAAAAAAACACCCTCTTTCACCACTTTATTAAAATCCCCAAATACCCCTCCAGGTCCGACATAATCCACATGAGGTCCCACGACGCTTTCACCTCTGCTACATGAAGCTGACAGAGAGCGGCCACAGACCATGACCGCTCTCTGTCAGCTCCACGGAGCAACTGAAGTGAGTCGAGTTGTCAGCGGTGACGTCACTCAGGCAGTGCCGGTGTGTGTGCGGTGATGATGGGGGCAGAAGTGCCAGTGTGTGTGCGGTGATGATGGGTGTGGTAGTGCAGGTGTATGTGCGGTGATGATGGGTGTGGTAGTGTTGGGGTGTGTGCAGTGATGATGGGTGCAGTAGTGCCTGCGTGTGTGTGTGTGGTGATGATGGTGCAGTAGTGCCGGTGTATGTGCAGTGATGATGAGTGCAGTAGTGCCGGGGTGTGTGCAGTGATGATGGGTGCGGTAGTGCCTGCGTGTGTGCGGTGATGATGGGGGCGGTAGTGCCGGTGTATGTGCGGTGATGATGGGAGTGCTAGTGCCGGGGTTTATGCAATGATGACGGGGGAGGTAGTGCCTGCGTGTGTGCGGTGATGATGGGGGAGGTAGTGCCTTGGTGTGTGCGGTGCTGATGGGGGACGTAGTGCCGGGGTGTGTGCAGTGATGATGGGGGCGGTATTGCCGGTGTGTGCGGTGATGATGGGGGCGGTAGTGCCGGTGTGTGCGGTGATGATGGGGGCAGTAGTGCCGGCGTGTGCGATGATGATGGGGGCAGTAGTGTTGGTGTGTGTAGTGATGATGGGGATGGTAGTGCTGGGGTGTGTGCAGTGATGATGGGTGTGGTAGTGCTGGGGTCTGTGCAATGAAGATGGGGGCGGTAGTAACGGGGTGTGCGCGGTGATGATGGGTGTGGTAGTGCTGGGGTGTGTGCAGTGATGATGGGGGTGGTAGTGCCAGGTTGTTTGCAGTGATGATGTTGGAGGTGGTAGTGCCGGGGTGTGTGCGGTGATGATGGGTGTGGTAGTGTCGGGGTGTGTGCAGCGATGATGGGGGCAGTAGTGTCGGTGTGTGCGGTGATGTAGGTGGAGGTAGTGCCGAGGTGTGTGCAGTGATAATAGGGGCGGTAGTGCCGGTGTGTGCGGTGATGATGGGGGAGGTAGTGCTGGGGTGTGTGCAGTGATGATGGGGGAGGTAGTGCCGGTGTGTGCGGTGATGATGGGTGTGGTAGTGTCGGGGTGTGTGCAGTGATGATGGGGGCGGTAGTGTTGGTGTGTGCGGTGATGATGGGTGTGGTAGTGCCGGGGTGTGTGCAGTGATAATAGGGGCGGTAGTGTCGGTGTGTGCGGTGATGATGGGGGCTCTTTCTCCCTTTTGGCATGGAAAATAAAAGAAAAAAAAGATGTTTTTTGCTAGATCCGTCACATCAGTTTTTACACAATCTGCGACGGATCCGTTGCATCAGGCACAAGCTGGATTATGATGCCAAAAAACGGATGTGTGAAACTAGCCTTATTGTGCGGCCATCACACACAGGTGTAAGAAGATATATATCTGTGTGTCAGGGCCGGGGGAGCACCGGAGCAAGTGCCGGGACCGTGCACCCTCGGGGAGGGGGAGGAGAGGGGCGGGCTGGGCACCATCTCTAGATTTACACCTAGTGCCGATACTGTACGTCTAGACGGCCTGAGATATCCCGCCACATCAGACATGGCCGACACTGTGCGGGCAACATCTGCCGATCTCACCAGCGCCCGGCTGCAGTGCGTGTGATCTGGTGTGTGTCATGTATGTCATGTGTTATGTGCGGGGTATATGTGCGATGTGTAAGATATGTCTTATATACAGTATACAACATCTGTCTATCCCTATATCTATCATCTTTCTATCCCTTTATCTATTCCATTCTGCTGTTACATCGTGTCTTATCCTCCAGTCACCGCCATAGCTGCAGTCACTATTCTACAGTTATGTTATGCCTTATGCTCCAGTCACCTCCAGAGCTGCACTCACTATTCTGCTGTTACATCATATCTTTTCCTCCAGTCAACTCCATTGCTGCAGTCAATATTCTGCTGTTACATCGTGTCTTATTTTCCGCTCACTTCCAGAGCTGCAGTCACTATTGTTTTTACATTGTTTCTTATCCTCCTGTCACCTCCAGACCTGCAGTCACTATTCTACTGTTACATAACGTCTGATCCTCCAGTCACCTCCAGAGCTGCAGTCACTATTTTACTAGTCACTATTCTCTTGTTACATCATGTCTCATCCTCCAGTGACCTCTAAAGCTGTGGTAACTATTCTGCTGTTACATCGTGTTTTATCCTCCAGTCACCTCTAGAGCTACAGTCACTATTCTATTTTTACATTGTGTCTTCTCCTGCTATCACCTCCAGAGCTGCAGTCACCATTCTACTGCTACATCTTGTCTTATCCTCTGGTCACCTCCAGAGCTACAGTCACTGTTCCGTTATTAAATCGTGTTTTATCCTCCACTCACCTCCAGAGCTGCAGTCACTATTCTGCTGTTACATCATCTCTTATGCTCCAGTCACCTCCAGAGCTGCAGTCACTATTCTGCTGTTACATCATGTCTTATGCTCCAGTCACCTCCAGAGCTGTAGTTGTTATTCTGCTGTTACATCTTCTCTTATCCTCCAGTTACCTCCAGAGCTGCAGTCACTATTCTATTGCTATATAATGTCTTATCCTCCAGTCACCTCCAGAGCTGCTGCCACTATTCTGATGTTACATCATGTCTTAGGCTTCTGCTACCTCCAGAGCTTCGGTCACTGTTCGCTTGTTACATCATATGTCATCCTCCAGTCACCTCTAAAGCTGAGATCACTATTCTGCTGTTACATCGTGTTTTATCCTCCCTTCACCTCCAGAGCTGCAGTCACCATTCTACTGTTACATCTTGTCATGTCTTATCCTCTAGTCTCCTCCAGAGCTGCAGTCACTGTTCTGCTGTTAAATTGTCTTATCCTCCACTTACCTCCAGAGCTGCAATAACTATTGTTAACCCTAGAACGTGCAACCATAGAAATCTACCATAGAAAACAAGTAACCTAGCAGGCCTGCGAGGCCCCAGGAATGCGTTCTAGGATTAACTATAACTATGTTATATCTTATCCTCCAGTCACCTCCAGGGCTGCAATCACTGTTCTGCTGTTACATCAGGTCTTAAGGCCCTGTCACACACACACAGATAAATCTGTGGCAGATCTGTGGCAGATCTGTGGCAGATCTGTGGTTGCACTGAAATTGTGGACAATCAGTGCCAGGTTTGTGGCTGTGTACAAATGGAACAATATGTCCATGATTTTACTGCAACCACAGATCTGCCAAAGATTTATCTGTGTGTGTGTGACGGGGCCTTTATCCTCCAGTCACCTGCAGTCACTATTCTACAGTTATGTTATTTCTAATCCTCCAGTCACCTCCAGAGCTGCAGTCACTATTCTGCTGTTACATCATGTCTTATCCTGTTGTCACCTTTAGAGATGCAGTCACTATTCCACTATTACATAATGTCTTATACTCCATTCACCTCCAGAGCTGCAGTCACGGTTGTGCAGTTACATCGTGTTTTATCCTCCAATTACATCCAGTGCTAAAGTCCCTATTTTGTTGTTACATCATGTCTTATCCTCCTGTCACCTCCAGAGCTGCAGTCACTATTCTAGTGTTACATCATGTCTTATGCTCCAGTCACATCCAGAGCTGCAGTCACTATTCTGCTGTTACATCATATCTTATGCTCCAGTCAACTCCAGAGCTGCAATCACTATTCTGCTGTGACATCATGTCTTATCCTTGTGTCACCTTTAGAGCTGCAGTCACTATTACACTATTACATAATGTCTTATACTCCAGTCACCTCCAGAGCTGCAGTCACTATTCTTCTGTTACATCAGGTCTTATCCTCCAGTCACATGCAGTCACTATTCTACAGTTATATGTCTAATTCTCTATTCACCTCCAGAGCTGCAGACACTATTCTGCTGTTACATCATGTCTTATGCTCCAGTCACCTCCAGAGCTGCAGTCACTATTCTGCTGTTACATCATGTTTTATCCTTGTGTCACCTGTAGAGCTGCAGTCACCATTCCACTATTACATCGTGTCTTGTCGTCCAGTCAACTCCAGAGCTGCAGTTATTGTTAACTATAACTGTAATATCTTTTCCTCCAGTCATCTCCAGAGCTGCAATCACTTTTCGAATGTTACATCAGGTCTTGTGCTGCAATCACCTGCAGTCACTATTCTACAGTTATTTTATGTCTAATCCTCCAGTCACCTCCAGAGCTGCAGTCACTATTTTGATTTTACATCATGTCTTGGGCCCTGTGCGCACGCTGCGGATTTACCGGCGGAATTCGCTGAAGGATTGCTGCAGAAAATGTTTAACATTTCTCCAGTCCTTCTCCAGCTACATCTATGTGGATTAAAAAATGCTCTGCGCATACTGCGGATTTTGCTGCGGAATTAATGTGCAGGTACCTGCGTTTTTTGCCATAGATAATGGTAAAAACCCGCAGGGACCAACCTTTGGAAAAACCGTGACAAATCTGCGACAAATCCGCACCAAAACTGCAGCAAATCCGCATGCGGATTTTGGTCCGTTTTTTTACCGCAGGTGCGGGAATCTTTTAGAGGGTCTAGAATTTTTCTAGTGCGCACAGAGCCTTAGCCTTCTGTTACCTCCAGAGCTGCGCTCACTATTCTGCTATTACATCATGTCTCATCCTCCAGTCACCTCTAAAGCTTCGGTCACTATTCTGCTGCTATATCGTGTCTTATCTCACAGTCAACCCCAGAGCTGTAGTCTTTATTGTGTTATTACATCTTCTCTTATCGTCCAGTCACCTCCAGAGCTGCAGTCACTATTCTGCTGTTACATCTTGTCTTCTCCTCCAATTACCTCCAGTGCTACAGTCCCTATTCTGCTGTTACAGTGCCTTGTGAAAGTATTCGGCCCCTTTGAACTTTTCACCCTTTTCCCACATTTCAGGCTTCAAACATAAAGATAAAAATGTTAATGTTATGGTGAAAAATCAACAACAAGTGGGACACAATTGTGAAGTTGAACGAAATTTATTGCTTCTTTCAAACTTTTTAAAAAAATAAACTGAAAATTGGGGCATGCAATATTATTCGTCCCCTTTAAGTTAATACTTTGTAGCGCCACCTTTTGCTGTGATTACAGCTGCAGTCGCTTGGCGTATGTCTCTATCAGTTTTGCACATCGAGAGACTGAAATTCTTGCCCATTCTTCCTTTGTAAACAGCTGGAGCTGAGTGAGGTTGGATGGAGAGCGTTTGTGAACAGCAGTTTTCAGCTCTTTCCACAGATTCTCGATTGGATTCAGGTCTGGACTGTGACTTGGCCATTCTAACACCTGGATACGTTTATTTGTGAACCATTCCATTGTAGATTTTGCTTTATGTTTGGGATCATTGTCTTGTTGAAAGACAAATCTCCATCCCAGTCTCAGGTCTTTTGCAGACTCCAACAGGTTTTCTTCAATAATGGTCCTGTATTTGGCTCCATCCATCTTCCCATCAATTTTAACAATTTTCCCTGTCCCTCCTGAAGAAAAGCAGGCCCAAACCATGATGCTGCCACTATGTTTGACAGTGGGGATGGTGTGTTCAGGGTGATGAGCTGTGTTGCTTTTACGCCAAACATATCGTTTGGCGTTGTGTCCAAATAGTTCGACTTTGGTTTCATTTGACCAGAGCACCTTCTTCCACATGTTTGTTGTGTCTCCCAGGTGGCTTGTGATAAACTTTAAACAACACTTTTTATGGATATCTTTGATAAATGGCTTTCTCCTTGCCAATCTTCCATAAACGCCAGATTTGTGCAGTGTACTGTTGTCTATGGACAGACTCTCCCACCTCAACTGTAGTTCTCTGCAGTTCATCCAGAGTGATCATGGGCCTCTTGGTTGCATCTCTGATCAGTCTTCTCCTTGTTTGAGATGAAAGTTTGGATGGACGGCCAGGTCTTGGTAGATTTGCAGTGGTATGATACTCCTTGCATTTCAATATGATCGCTTACACAGTGCTTCTTGGGATGTTTAAAGTTTTGGAAATCTTTTTGTAACCAAATCCGGCTTTAAACTTCTCCACAACAGTATCACGGACCTGCCTGTTGTGTTCCTTGGTCTTCATGATGCTATCTGAGCTTTAAACAGAACACTGAGACTATCACAGAGCAGGTGCATTTATACGGAGACTTGATTACACACAGGTGGATTATATTTATCATCATCAGTCATTTAGGACAACATTGGATCATTCAGAGATCCCAAATGAACTTCTGGAGTGAGTTTGCTGCACTGAAAGTAAAGGGGATGAATAATATTGTACGCCCCAATTTTCAATGATCTATTTTTTAAAAAAAGTTTAAAATAAACAATAAATTTCGTTCAACTTCACAATTGTGTCCCACTTGTTGATTCTTCACCATTTTTATCTTTATGTTTGAAGCCTGAAATGTGGGAAAAGGTTGAAAAATTCAAGGAGGCCAAATACTTTCGCAAGGCACTGTACATTCGTGTCTTATCCTCCTGTCACCTCCAGAGCTGCAGTCACTGTTCTCATGTTACACCATATTTTATTCTTCTGTTTCATCCAGAGCTGCAATCACTATTCTGTTGTTACATTGTGTCTTATCCTCCACTCACCTCAAGAGCTGCAGTCAATATTCTGTTTTTACATCGTGTTTTATTCTCCAGGCACCTCCAGAGCTGCATTCACTATTATGCTGTTACATCATATGTTTTCCTCCAGTCATCTCCAGTGCTATTCAGCTGTTTCATCATGTATTATCCTCCAGACACCTCCAGAGCTTCATTCCTTATTCTGCTGTTACAGCTTTTCTTATCCTCTAGTCACCTCCAGAGCTGCAGTTACTATTCTGATGTTACATCATATTTTAGTCTTCTGTTTCATCCAGAGCTGTGGTCACTATTCAGCTGTTACATTATGTCTTATCCTCCAGTCACCTCTAAAGTTATGGTCACTATTCTGCTGTTACATCTTGTCTTATGCTACAGTCACCTCCAGAGCTGCAGTCACTATTTTACTGTTACATAATGTCTTATCCTCCACTCACTTCCAGAGCTGCAGTCACTATTCTGTTTTTACATTGTTTCTTCTCCTCCAGTCACCTCCAGAGCTGTTGTTACATCTTGTCTTATCCTCCAGTCACCTCTAAAGTTATGGTCACTATTCTGCTGTTACATCTTGTCTTATGCTACAGTCACCTCCAGAGCTGCAGTCACTATTTTACTCTTACATAATGTCTTATCCTCCACTCACTTCCAGAGCTGCAGTCACTATTCTGTTTTTACATTGTTTCTTCTCCTCCAGTCACCTCCAGAGCTGTTGTTACATCTTGTCTTATCCTCCAGTCACCTCCAGAGCTGCAGTCACTATTTTACTGTTACTTAATGTCTTATCCTCCAGTCATCTCCAGAGCTGCAGTCACTAGTCCACTTTTACATCAGGTTGTATCCTCCAATTACCTCAAGAGGTGCAGTCACTATTTAGCTGTTACATCGTGTCTTAGGCTGTGTGCGCACGTTACGTTTTTTCATGCATTTCCGCAGCGTTTTGACCTGCAGCGTTTTAATGCAAAAATGCATGCGTTTTGATTTCCAGGCAAAGTCTATGGAAAATAGGGCTTTCTTGTGCGCATTATGCATAAAAACACACAGCGTTTTTGGTGTTAAAAATTTGTCAAAATCTCAGCGTTTGAAGAAGCAACATGTCAATTGTTTTTGCCATTTTGGCAGTGTTTTGCAAACATTAAAGTCAATGAGAATTATCAAAACGCATCCTAAGTAGAGTTGAGCGCGGTTCGCGGTTCTCCAGTTCGTGGTTCGAGTGATTTTGGGGGGTGTTCTAGTTATAACTCGAACTCAAGCTTTTTGCTAAATGTTCGGTAGCTCGAGTTACGTTCGAGAACGGTTCTTCTATCACTATAAATGTGGCTTTTCACAGTAAGACTATGTGCACATGTTGCTATCTGCATGTGTCCTGCGTTCCCAGCACAATCCCTCTCCCTCTCCTACTCACCGATCACGGGCGTCTCGCTCCCCGGCTGTCACAAATCTGCGGCGTCTTTTCCTCTTTAGAAAATGGCTGCCGCTTCATTAGTCAATTAGTTATTCCGTGCAAAGTAAATAAACACACACCAAAAAAATTCTTTATTTGGAATAAAAGACAAAAAAACACAGTTTCACCATTTTATTAAAATCCTCCAATACCCCTCCAGGTCCGACGTAATACACACGACACTGCCATCTCTGCTACAGAACACGAGTGCTCTGCATGAACTTCACATAGCTTTAAATCAGGGGTGGGGAACCTTTTTTCAGCCGGGGGCCATTTGGAATTTTCTACCAACCTTCGGGGGCCGCACAAAATTATCAATGTGAAAATTACCCGGCTATATTTGGTCAATTAACTCACCCCTACTGTGGCGGCCGGAGCGGTTTCTCTTTGGTGCGGCTGTGATGTTGGATGATACTAATCATGTTTCTTCTCACAACTGCTTTTCTGTCTCGGTCTGAATTGCAGTCAACTCTTTGTGATAATAATATTTGCTAAATCATATACATCACATAGGAGACGCTGGAGGCACACACAACACATAGGAGACGCTGGAGGCACACACAACACATAGGAGACGCTGGAGGCACACACAACACATAGGAGACGCTGGAGGCACACACAACACATAGGAGACGCTGGAGGCACACACAACACATAGGAGACGCTGGAGGCACACACAACACATAGGAGATGCTGGAGGCACACACAACACATAGGAGACGCTGGAGGCACACACAACACATAGGAGACGCCGGATGCACACACAACACATAGGAGACGCTGGAGGCACACACAACACATAGGAGACGCTGGAGGCACACACAACACATAGGAGATGCTGGAGGCACACACAACACATAGGAGACGCTGGAGGCACACACAACACATAGGAGACGCTGGAGGCACACACAACACATAGGAGACGCTGGAGGCACACACAACACATAGGAGACACTGGGACTGCTCTATATACATTACAGGAGTCACTGAAGGCACATACATCACTGGAGGGGCTGGGGGCATATACATCACATTGAAAACGCTGGGACTGACGTATACACCACAGAAAGGAAACGCTGGGACTGCTGTATATACACAACACAGGAGACACTGGAGGCACATACATCACATGAGGAGCTATATATGCTCCCAGCCCCTCCTGTGATGTAAATGCCCACAGCCCCTCCTGTGTTGTGTATGTCCCCAGTGTCTCCTGTGATGTATATGCCCCCAGCATCTCCAATGTGATGTATAAGTCACAGGAGACGCTGAAGGCAAACAACACAAGAGGGGCTGGGGGGCATACACAACGCAAGAGGGGCTGGGGGGCATACACAAACGCAAGAGGGGATGGGGGGCATACACAACGCAAGAGGGGCTGGGGGGCATACACAACGCAAGAGGGGCTGGGGGGCATACACAACGCAAGAGGGGCTGGGGGGCATACACAACGCAAGAGGGGCTGGGGGGCATACACAACGCAAGAGGGGCTGGGGGGCATACACAACGCAAGAGGGGCTGGGGGGCATACACAACGCAAGAGGGGCTGGGGGGCATACACAACGCAAGAGGGGCTGGGGGGCATACACAACGCAAGAGGGGCTGGGGGGCATACACAACGCAAGAGGGGCTGGGGGGCATACACAACGCAAGAGGGGCTGGGGGGCATACACAACGCAAGAGGGGCTGGGGGGCATACACAACGCAAGAGGGGCTGGGGGGCATACACAACGCAAGAGGGGCTGGGGGGCATACACAACGCAAGAGGGGCTGGGGGCATACACAATGCAAGAGGGGCTGGGGGGCATACACAACGCAAGAGATGCTGGGGGCATACACATAACAGGAGACGCTGGGGGGCATACACAACGCAAGAGGTGCTGGGGGGCATACACAACGCAAGAGGTGCTGGGGGGCATACAGAACGCAAGAGGGGCTGGGGGACATACACATCACAAGAGGAGCTGGGGGCAAAGCCATCACTGAGGAGGGCACAGACATCACTGGGGGAACACAGCACTGGGGGTGATGCACAGCATTGGGAGGGCACACAGCACTGCCCTCCAGTAATGTCAAGGCTCTGCACACAGCACCTGCAGAGCCCTGACATTACCGGGGAGCCACAAACCTGAGGTGATAGACAGCATGGGGTGAGGGACACAGCACTGATCGTTGTACACAACTCTGGGGGGAGGGTACACAAAGTACTGGACGGGGAGCAGAGTGCAGGTGCGCACACACAGCGCCGGAGACAGTGCAGGCCGGAGGGAAGAGGGGCGGGCAGATCGCTCTGGAGTTGAAAGGTGCGGTCACACCACACGACAGGACATGGGGCGGGCACATCGCGCCGAGGGCAGAGGGGGCAGATCGCTCCGGAGGGCAGAGGGGCGGGCACACCAGACGAGGGGAAAGAGGGGTGGGCAGATCGCTCCGGAGGGCAGAGGGGCGGGCACACCACACAAGGAGAAAGAGGGGCGGGCAGATCGCTCTGGAGTTGAAAGGTGCGGTCACACCACACGACAGGACATAGGGGCGGGCACATCGCGCCGAGGGCAGAGGGGGCAGATCGCTCCGGAGGGAAGAGGGGCGGGCACACCACACGAGGGGAAAGAGGGGCGGGCAGATCACTCCGGAGGGCAGAGGGGCGGGCACACACACAGCACGACGGGACAGAGGGGCGGGCACACACCGCTGATTACGCTACTGGACAGCGGGAGAGACCATTGGTTCTCCCAAACAGTGGCATGTGGTCATTTAAAGGGCTGGCGGCCCCAGCACTACAGCCCCCGGGAATGTGCCCGGGGGCCGCATAAAAGGTCATGGCGGGCCACATGCGGCCCGCGGGCCAGAGGCTCCCCACCCCTGCTTTAAATGAATCACATGGTCATCTGAGACTTCAGCAATCCAGACTTCAAGACTACTAAATGTGCCTATCATTCACATTAGCAGCAATATCTGTGGATAGAGTGCTCACCTAGGGAGCATAAGGTCGTGAGTTCTAGACCCGGTAAATTCATTTTTCTTTACATATCATCTGGCTGACTGTTTCTCTGTTGTTCGGGCTCACATTGGGGTACCCAATTACACTAGCCAAGGTAGACTCAACCGTCTCTTCAGTCAGTCAGGACCACTCTTCCCTCTAGAGGCCCACTGACTCTTTTCTCACTGAAGGATTTGTAAGATCTCACTAGGGAATAGCCACCCTTTTTCCGGACCGCTTTTTGTGTCCGAAAAAAAACTGGATTCGGCCCAGAAGGCCACACCAAATTAATTTTACTGGGCTTTTTCTTCACTATGCCTCTCACAGACGCAGTGTACTTCTCAGGGACCTTCCTCATCAACTGATTTCTAACCGCTCTTTTTCAAACTAGACTCCTCCCCCCCACTGTTCGGGATCACCAGGGAAACAGCCCACACACTGTGGCCACCTAGTGGCCATTGGAATACATTACATTACACTATAACATGGACTTTAGATATTGCATTACACTATAACATAGACTTTACATATTACATTACACTATAACATAGACTTTACATATTACATTACACTATAACATGGACTTTACATATTACACATTTTACATATACATCATACACACAGGTTCGGGGTGACTGAGCCTTACACCCCTTTACAGTCGCAAACAACATCACCGCTTCCTTGAGAAACTCTGTGTGTGACAGGGTGCATTTCACCACAGATACTTGGACCAGTAAGCATGGACAGGGGCGTTACATGTCCCTGACTGGGCACTGGGTAACTATGGTGAGAGATGGAGAAGGGTCTGCTGTATAAATCTTGCCGTCCCCACGAGTTGTGCGTCAATCCTCTGTTTGTCGAAGTTCCTCTACTGCTTCTCCCTCCTCCACCTCGTCTCGGTCCTCCACCTCCTCCCAAAGCCTGGCTGGTAAGGCCACCCGCGTTGTAACTGCGCACAATGAATTCCGCACACCTCCTTACTATGCTGGCAGCAGAGCTCAACGGTATCAGGCGGTCGACTCTTTACTTTGAAATGTAAGGGAAATGTGAGTCACACCGCTGAGGAGTTGTGGACGGTCAGCTCTGGAGACCGAGTTTCATCAATGGTTGTCTCCACTCAACCTGCAGCGAGGGAAGGCCGTGTGCAACAATGCTGCAAACCTGGGTGCGGCCCTTCGCCGGGGCAATGTGACACTTGTGCCTTGTATGCCTCACGTGTTGAACCTGGTTGTCCAGTATTTTTTAAACCACTATCCCGGCCTACATGGGCTTCTGCAGAGGGCATGTTCGCTATGTGCTCACTTCTGCCGTTCACACCCCGCAGCTCAACGACTTGCATCGCTCCAGAAGTCTTATGCGATGTGCCAACATGCAGGATTTCAAATCTGCACATGTTGCAGCGACTGTGGGAGCACCGACGAGCCCTGCTGCAATACGTTATGACGTATAGCCTGGGCCAACGAGATCCAGAGGTGGGGCAGATCCCGCTGCTGGAGTGGTCTCAGATCAAGGACCTATGTACCCTTCTGCACAGTTTCGAAATGGCGATGAAGATGTTTAGCGTTGACGATGCCATTATCAGCATGACAATTCCGGTCATCTACATGCTGGAGCACACTATAAACAGTATTCGGAGTCAGGTGGTGGGACAAGAGGAAGGGGAGGAAGTACAGGAGGAGTGATATGCAGAAGGGATAACAAGATCTTCGAGGTCCAGACGATCAGCAGAACCAAAGCGGCAGGCATTGGACGGTGGGGGAGAGGGATTAACAAGGGCGCATGGTAGCAGCCAAACTGTTGAGGCATGTGCAGGAGCCCAGGAAGATGGATGACAAACTGGCGATGGGCATGGAAGACTCAGCAGATGAGGGACACCTTGATCACATTTCTGTTGTGCGAGGTTGGGGGGAGAGGGCAGAGGATGGAAGCATGATTCTCACCTCGCCGCCAACAACACAGCAAGGACTTGTTCCTCCTGGATGCACAAGACACATGAGCGCCTTTTTGCTGCACTACCTACAACATGACCCTCGGATTGTCAGAATTAGAAGTGATGATGACTACTGGGTTGCCACACTCTTAGATCCCCGGTACAAGACAAAATTTGGCGACATAATTCCTGCCATAGAAAAGGATGCACGTATGCAGGAGTATCAGCAGAAGCGCCTGTTACACAATCTTAGATCAGCTTTTCCAATAAACACCAGTGGTGTACAGAATGAATCTCACAGCTTTGTCATGGCTAGGAGGAAATGGTCTTTTACTTGTCCACATCTGAGGGACCGAGGGCTGGCTGCTGTGCTGAGACGGCATTGAGTAGGGTGTCGCTGCAGAGTTGCAAATTTGGTCATCTACAAAATGAGTGGAAAAAGGCCAGATGCTGGTGGAAAGGTGAATAGGCATGTTGGAAAGGGAAAAAAGTTTGTGTCAGTGGGGTAGGTAGTAAAGCAACAGTAACATCTGCTGAAGAAAGACCATCTTCCAGCCAAAGTAAGATGTCTACTTCTTTTCGTGGACAATCTGGTATGATCCCTTTCTTCCGGACACGACCATCGCTACCAAATGTAGATAAGACACCAAAAGAGCAGGTGCTTGAATGGATCTCAAGTGCTCCATCAAGTGGCCTCTCCTCCACCTCAACTTCAATATCCCAAATACTCCATTCCTCTGTGGTGTCACCCCAATCGCACTTGCTTCCTAGGAGGTCTCAAGTCTCCACCTGCCCTGCTGAGTATGGGGTAACAGAGATGATTGAGTCTGCAGAGCTGTTCAGTCACAATATAGCCTGGGAATCAGAGGTCTGCTCCAAAGCTGCAGTGAGTCCAGACAAGGAAATGATGTGCACTGATGCCCAGAAGCTTTGTGATCCAGGCCCAGATGAAGAAGGCATCTGGGCATAATGTAGACCCTCATTCCCAAACTGTAACTCCTCTTGGTGGAGACAATGAGTAACATGCTACATAGTTACATTGTTAGTTACATAGGTTGAAAAAAGACCTAGGTCCATCTCGTTCTGAAGAGACTTAGATACCTGAATGGAACGACAACTTTACTATTCGGTCAGGGCAGGAAGAGGTTGGCTCTGAGGACGAGGGGAGTGAGAACACACAGGGTGATGATGACGTTGGAGATCCCACTTACTGTCAACCCACAGTCAGCAAATCGATGAGGTCAGCAGAGCAGGTGGAGGAGGATGCTACTGACGACGAAGTTAGGTTGCGCCTTCCTGAACAGAGACAGAGTACTGGAAACACGTCAACAACTGCATCCTCAGCCACAACTCTGCCTGTGAGCAGAAGTCGTGGTAGCTCTGCAGGTCACATGGGCTCTAAGCCTTGCCTAGCCTGGGCCTTTTTTGACATCGCAAAGGATCATTCAACTCATGTCATCTTTAAGATTTGTCACCAATCTCTAAGTAGAGGCCAAAAACTCACTAGTTTGAGTACTTCGTCCATAAACCGTCACATGGATATGATGTGATAGGGTGAGGGTGCATTGATGACCTTTATCCACTGTGAATGCAAGATGCTTATTTGCCGTTCATTGTATGCATTGTTATTCACATGTAAAAGGGTAAGGGGTGCTTCACACACAGCGAGCTCACTGCCGAGATCGCTGCTGAGTCACGCTTTTTGTGACGTAGCAGTGACCTCATTAGCGATCTCGCTGTGTGTGACAATGAGCAGCGATCTGGCCCCTGCTGCGAGATCGCTGCTCGTTACACACAGCCCTAGTTCGTTTTCTTCAAAGGCGCTCTCTCACTGTGACACACAGATCGCTGTGTGTGACAGCGAGAGAGCGACAAATGAAGCGAGCAGGGAGCAGGAGCCGGCGTCTGACAGCTGAGGTAAGCTTGTAACCAAGATAAACATCGGGTAACCAAGGTGGTTACCCGATATTTACCTTAGTTACCAGCCTCTGCAGCTCTCACGCTGCCTGTGCTGCCGGCTCCGGCTCTCTGCACATGTAGCTGCTGTACACATCGGGTTAATTAACCCGATGTGTACAGCAGCTAGGAGAGCAAGGAGCCAGCGCTAAGCAGTGTGCGCGGCTCCCTGCTCTCTGCACATGTAGCTGCATTACACAACGGGTTAATTAACCCGATGTGTACTGTAGCTAGGAGAGCAAGGAGCCAGCGCTCAGTGTGCGCGGCTCCCTGCTCCCTGCACACACAGCTAAGCGATGTGCGCTGGTAACTAATGTAAACATCGGGTAACCATACCCGATGTTTACCTTAGTTACCAGTCTCCGCAGCTTCCAGACGCCGGCTCCGTGCAAGCGCAGCGTCGCTTGCACGTCGCTGCTGGCTGGTGGCTGTTCACTGGTCGCTGGTGAGATCTGCCTGTTTGACAGCTCACCAGCGACCATGTAGCGATGCAGCAGCGATCCTGACCAGGTCAGATCGCTGGTCGGATCGCTGCTGCATCGCTAAGTGTGAAGGTACCCTAAGAGTGTATAAGTAACCTTTATTCGCTGTAAATGCAAAAGGATTATTTACTGTCTATTGTATGCATTGTTGCTGACTACCCACAAGGGGCCGCTGTTTTGCATCTGCCTTTGACTGCTTGGTCACTATAGCAACAGCAAAACGGTCTTCGGCTGTGGACTTGGAGACCGGAGGAGTTGCTGTATGTGAGCTGAAGGAAAAGCGAAAGGTGTACATAATAGAAAGGAGCCACCGCAGAAACGCTTAGGTGGATTGTGAGGAGACTCATGTTAGAGTTTGGTGAGGAGAACCGTAACGCGTGTGAGCAGCATCCTGTGCCGGAGACCGCCATTCTCCAGTTGCAGGCTATACTAATCACCGTGTAAGGATCTTCAAGTCTCTATTTATGGCAACTGGACACCACAGTACCCGGGTACGGTAGGCTGGGCCCAAGAGTGCGTGCACGCAACACTTTGGTTTGGTACCAAAACACATATCTGTTCTGCTTAGGCCGACTATATAGACAATAAGACTTGCTGGCTCTGCTCTGTCAGCTTGTCAGTTACCGTTAATATCTTAAAGGGACAGCGCCACATGTTTGCATTGAATGTTGCTGAAGAAGATTTCCAGGACTCTGTTGCTGAGCTTTGTGGTTTGCCTTCCCACTGTTATCATCTGCCTTATCTGTGAGGCTTCAGCAAATAAGGGTATTCAGGGGGGTTAATGGGTTTTGTCTATGTTTAGTTAGATATGTTGTAAGTTCTTGTGCTGCACCACTAGTAGGTCGTGTTCGCGCACACACACACACACACACACACACACACACACACACAATTACTCCTGCTACCCAGAGGGATTACCAGGTATTAGGCGGCTGTTTAGACAGTCCCTTGGTTAGGCAAAGGTTGGTGAGAAGGCGGTATAAATCGCCATTATGAGTGGCGCAGCATAGGGGTGAAGGCTTTTGGCCTTGTGAAGAGATTATTCTATTCTTTCTGTTTTCTGCATGTTTTTTTTTTGTTTTGGTAAAGTAAAACAATCATTTATCGACCCAACTGTCTAGAGAGAGTCCTTTTCCTGCTGCATTGTTTAGCTGTATACTGGGGAGCCCACCCTGTACACGACTTTCAATGAAGCATAAGTCGCAGTGGGAAGCTCACTGTGCTACAATGCGGCCTAGCAGGGCGGGCCAACCACCGTCTGCCACATAAAGTGCATCCGCGTGCTCTTCATCCTCTATGACTGTGGGGACAGCAGTCACACATGCTTTTGGACGCAGACCTTCCACTTCTTTACCCGCAACAAGCAGTGTGATTGGCAAGTCGTCAGTTGTTTTGGAAGTGGAAACAGCTGCTGGTGTTGAGGTCTCTCAGACATCGAGAGCACCACCATGGGATGAAGGCAACATTATATCTCCGCCTGCATCTTCCTCACAGATTGCCTGGACTAGCTGCAGTTAAAAAAAAATTGGCTACTACAGATGGAGAGGTGCGGTAGCTTTCTTGACAGCAGTGCTACGCCACTGACTATCACACACTGATACTATGCCCAAGGGATTGCCTGGACTACCTGCAGTTAAAAATTGGCTACTACAGATGGAGAGGTGGGATAGCTATCTTGACAGCAGTGCTACGCCACTGACTATCACACACTGATACTATGCCCAAGGGATTGCCTGAGCTGATTTGGACAGATGCTGTGAAAAACCCTTGCACAGCGCTGGCACAGACCTGCCTAGCAAAAAATGCTATGAACTGCTCTAATCTAGCCCTGAAAAGGGCTGAAATTACAACTAGTCCCTACGCCCTAAACCGATGTCTCGATTGCACTTTATAGCACCCACAGCAGCAGCAGCAGCGGGAGCACCCACAACCGCAGCACTGAGATAATGGCGGCAATGGGAAAAATGGCCGGGTCTTATAGTTCAAGGACATGTGACATACACAGCCAATGACACATGCCCTTGCTTGTCTGCCAAAAATGCACTTTGCTGTGTGTGTGTGTGTGTCTGTGATTGGTTGACGGCCTGGCCCGCCCCACTGGACGCGCGTTTAGGAAAAAAAAAATGGAGATCGCCATTCTTTCAGCACTCAGCAGCACTGATCTAAACCCCGCCCCCCCGCACACTATACGCTGAATTTGGATAATATTTTTATTAACATTAAATGACAGTATTACTGTGAAAAGCTAGCTAGTGACTAGCTATGCTTTTGGTGATCGAACCGTTATCGAACGGTAACTCGAACTGTCGAACATGAAGCTAATCGTTCGAGTTCGTCGAACGATTTGAACATCGCCAAAAACAGGTCGAACTTGAAATTGGCGAACAGTTCGATTAGAACACCGCTCATCTCTATTTAGGTCATTAGCGGAATGGATTGCATGGGTAGGGTGAAGGGTGGTGCAGAACTGTGGAGAGCTTTGTGGATGAGAGTGATAAGTTTATTTTGTAGTCTGTAGTGGATGGGCAAGCAGTGCAATGACTGGCACAAGGTGGAGGCATCGGTGTAGTGGTTGAAGAGGAATATGGTCCTTGCCACTGCATTCAGGATGGATTGGAGAGGGGGAAGTTTAGTGAGATGGAGACCGAATAGTAGAGAGTTGAAGTAGTCCAGACGAGAATGAATAAGAGCGAGAAGAGTTTTTGAAAAGTCAATGGTAAGAAAAGGTTGAATTCTAGAGATGTTTATGAGGTGTATCATCCAGCGCCTGTGTTGTTAATATAATGGCAGCAGAGGTTATCTGAGCCTCTATATTCCACAAACATGTAAACATGGATTCTGCACTATATATATCCTATATGTGCAAACATCAATCTACTGTCAGATCACTCTGGCACTTAGCATTGCAGAAGAAGAGTCCTGCACCTGCCACTGGTGCATAAGCCAGACATTACTGGACCTTTATTTAGAACTGAGCTGATATAAATTTCCACCATCTGCTCCTTTTTAAATACAAATGAGTTAATTATAAATAGTTTATACTATCTTCATATACATTCGCAGCTATAATATATTATATAGGTATAGAATGAGGAATAATATGTTCTTCCACTGTCCTGTTTTCTCAGTTTGCTAAATATCTCACATAATAAAAACTCACAAAATATCTCAAATAATGATTTATTGAACAAAAAACATTACCCTTTGAATACCCAGCTTCTCTAGCAGTGTTTACTCCCATTAACACTGTAAGGTGCTGAAAATGATGATGACCACAGGGGCCAAGGAGGATAGGACTGAGATAACTTCTCTCCAAAAGGAGGCGATCATGTCAATAAAATCGCCGTCCTCTCCGTGGCACCACAAACAATCCAGTGTCGCCTGATGACGCATTTTGAAAAGTCTCAGTGGGGTTAACTGCTAAGGTGAATTTGCTATGCTGTAGGCTAGCGTGAGCAGCACAAAACGGAGGTGATGATGCAATAGAAATAGATAAGCTGAACAGACGTGGAATAGCAAGGATCAATGGAGCTGGATATGCTGGATATGCACATATTCGTAGTTCAAGATAAGGTGGATGACACATGTGTGACACCCTGGCAAAACCAGGTAGTCACAAATAGGCCCCTGCATTACACCTTCCCTCACTAGGAAATACACAGCCAACCATTAAACCCTAGTCACACCCCCTTCGGGACAGATAGACACACCAGTGGGCGTGGCCAGGTGGATGGTGCACGCCCACCCAGGGGTCTAGACAGCCCAGGGCGGGAAAGTAGTCAGATTAGTTTTAGAGTTCAGTGAGAGTGGAGGTCAGGCCAGTGTGTCAGGCCTGAAGCAAACTCACAGGTAACAGGGTAGGAGCCCTGGTGCCTTGGCTAGGAGGCAGACGGTGGTCTCTGTCAGCAGGAGATGGGAAGACGGCTTGGTGGAACCGAGGTGGACCGGGCCAGGGTTGTAGCCTGCCGGTACCGACACGGGGAACCGACCCGGAAACCATAGCACAAAGGGGGGTACTCGGACTCTGAAGCCAGGAGCCAGAAAGAAGTGGAACTAGTTAATTAACTGATTGAGGCCAGGACTAGAGGTCCTGTCCTACCCAAAGTCCCTCATAGAAGATAACAGCCCACCGATTAGGGATAAGAGGTCACCGCCAAGGCCCATAGATCCCACGGGCCAGCGTCTGCGGGCACGGCTTCTTAGGCCACATCCAGCCGGGAGCGGACTCCTACGTTTCATACTGGGAAGTCTTTTCTACTAAAACAGTGCAGGAAAAGGATAGAGACCACCAGCCGGGTGGGGGGATCCCGAACGCAACCGGCCATGGCACCGGCCACCACCACCTTGGTTTACCAGAGACTTGTGTGTTTTACTAACAGTGAGTACACCAACACCCCCTGCGGTCATCATTCCCCCTGCACCAGAGCCATCGGGTCCCGGGGCCACCATCCCTGCCCACGGAGGGGTTAACATCTTGCTGCACAACATCTCCCCCGGGTGCCCCGTAACAGCAGCGGTGGTGTCCCACCTCACCATGGGTGGCGTCACAAACCTATTACGGCCTAGCCCGTACATCTACGTCCCCCATTTTATTCGGCGTGTCTGCGAGACCCCCGGGTCCGGAGACCCTTGAGCCACCACCCCTAAAGGTCCGGATCCGAGCAGCGGCGGCTGCTGGCATGGGGGCAGCACACCCCGAAATTTGGCATCACGAACAGGATACTTACCCATCCACTTACCTTGTGGAAGTGCGCCTTGTATTGGACAGTCAGTGGTGATCCGTTGCGGAAATTACAGAAGTCGCCATTTTGGCGCGAAAAACTACAGCTCAGCGTCTTCTTTCCCGCGAAGATACTGCAGCATGTGACCGAGCAGATAAAAGGCAGGGACTCCAGGACCCTGCCACCCTTCTTGTTCCTGGACACCATGAAAACAACATGGCTGACCCGTCTGGCAAGCCCGGAGTGCCGGAGCCCGTGCCCGGAAAAGCGGCCTGGGTAGAAGCCCAGACTGAACGCATGTGCCTCCGGATCAGACACAGGCGCGCTATATCTTGGAGCGATGGACGGCCGAAATGGCAGAGCTGGCTGCAGCTGTGCGGGCTCGTGAAGTGGAGGCAACCTTGGAGGAGCGGGTAAGCGACCCACGCCCCTATGTCCCTCAGGGACCGGCCGACCATGCTGAGGGGCCCGGCCTGGCCCTGCCGCCCACACTGCCTCCCTCGCCGCCCACACCTGCCGCTGACACCTTACTCGGTCCGCTGCCGCCCACACCGGCAGCGGTGCCCATCCTGTCGGCCCGCGAGGACCTGCCTGAGAAAGCCGCCCGCAGCCAGCCAGTCACCGCCCCGGCACCCGTATCGGCTCCACAGCAGACCAGCGTTCGGAAGGTGCCCCGTCCTGCCTTGATCGCGCCACCGGTCCCGAAAGAGGCCGCACCCCAGATGACAACGGCCCCGGCAGTCCGCCCGGCCAAAGCGAAGGTGGTTCCCGACCAGAAGTCAGCTCAGCGGGCAACGCTGGCCATTCCCAGGTTTCAGGCCTTGGCTGAGGTGCCGCGGGGTTGCAGCTGCCAAGCAGTCAAGCAAGCCAAGACACAGTGGGGTCCCCAGTTGCCAAAGGTGCTGGTCGCAGCCGGAATGGAGGGACTCCGGCTGGTCTTAAACCCCGCGCAGAGTAAACTGGAGCAGGCCGCAGATGCTCCATACTGGGAGCGGCAGCTGGGCCGGGAAATCGCCGCCAGGGAGAAGCGGAAGGCAGAAGTCTTGTCCCGGACGTATAACGAAAAGGACAACCTGCAAAATGCAACCTTCCGGGTGCGGGGCCCGGTTTACCAGGGCCAGGTCCGGTATTTTAACCCCCAAAAGAGATGGGGGTTTATCTACAAGCCAGGCATGGTGGCGGAGATATTTGTATCCCGGAGGGATGTCTACCTGCACCTGCCCATTGGCCATCCCGACCGAGACCTGGAGCCCTGGGAGTTGGTCGTCTACACCCGGCACTGTGGAGAGAGGGGGTGGTTTGCCCTCGATGTGAAGAGGTGGGTAGGAAGCGGAGCCCAGCACCACGTCCACCCCTCTCCGCCACTCTCCAACTCTGATGAGGATGAGGAGTATTAGGTAGTGGTTCCCGACAACTTACAGTTCTGTTCCCCGTTGGGACAGTGTGCCTTTAGTGTTCCCGTTTTATAAGTTAAAACCAAAAACAATGGCTGAGAACTTGCAGGCCAACCCATAAACTATTGGGCCTTGTAAATAATCCTGGACCTTCCTTCTACAACCTTTGCAGCAGTCTCTGGAAAGGCTGATTGGAGGATGGGCCTGCGGTAGAGTAGGCCGAGGTCCAGTCACCATTGGGACCGGTGACTATCCTCCGGGTCAGGGGTCCCCTGGACGTGGGGCCCTTGAAAAGGAATGCCGGGTAAGGAACTTTTTACCCGGCCCGTTTGGGCAACACCCGGACTTAACCTGGACTTGGGCAAGGGGTGCCAACCTGTGTTTTAGAGGTGGCATCAGGGTTAGGTTTGTTTGGGTGGTAAAGGCGAGAAGGACCCGGTCCCGTCCCGGTTATGTTATGCAACATTTCAGTAACCTGCCTCCCGTAAGTGAAGAAACCAAAATATTCTTGCAATGTAAATATGTTATTATCCTTGTAAAATGTTTTAATTCCTTTTATCTTTTCTGCAGTAAAAATAAACCGGTGGTGGTTGGACAGCCCGCGGACGGTCTGTGTTTAACCAAGGGGGAGTGTGACGCCCTGGCAAAACCAGGTAGTCACAAATAGGCCCCTGCATTACACCTTCCCTCACTAGGAAACACACAGCCAACCATTAAACCCTAGTCACCCCCCTTAGGGACAGATAGACACACCAGTGGGCGTGGCCAGGCGGTTGGTGCACGCCCACCCAGGGTTCTAGACTCCCCGGGGCGGGAAAGTAGTCAGATCAGTTTTAGAGTTCAGTGAGAGTGGAGGTCAGGCCAGTGTGTCAGGCCTGAAGCAAACTGACAGGTAACAGGGTAGGAGCCCTGGTGCCTTGGCTAGGAGGCAGACGGTGGTCTCCGTCAGCAGGAGACAGGAAGTCGGCTCGGTGGAACCGAGGTGGACCGGGCCAGGGTTGTAGCCTGCCGGTACCGACATGGGGAACTGACCCGGAAACCATAGCACAAAGAGGGGTACTCAGACCCTGAAGCCAGGAGCCAGAAACAAGTGAAACTGGTTAATTAACTGATTGAGGCCAGGACTAGAGGTCCTGTCCTACCCAAAGTCCCTCATAGAAGACAACAGCCCACCGATTAGGGATAAGAAGTCACTGCCAAGGCCCATAGATCCCACGGGCCAGCGTCTGCGGGCACGGCTTCTTAGGCCACATACAGCCGGGAGCGGACTCCTACGTTTCATACTGGGAAGTCTTTTCTACTAAAACAGTGCAGGAAAAGGATAGAGACCACCAGCCGGGTGGGGGGATCCCGAACGCAACCGTCCATGGCACCGGCCACCACCACCTTGGTTTACCAGAGACTTGTGTGTTTTACTAACAATGAGTAGACCAACACCCCCTGCGGTCGTAATTCCCCCTGCACCAGAGCCATCTGGTCCCGGGGCCACCAACCCTGCCCACGGAGGGGTTAACATCTTGCTGCACAACATCTCCCCTGGGTGCCACGTAACAGCAGCGGTGGTGTCCCACCTCACCACAGATCGTCACGAACCTATTACGGCCTAGCCCGTACATCTACGTCCCCCATTTTATTCGGCGTGTGCGCGAGACCCCCAGGTCTGGAGACCCTCGAGCCACCACCCCTGAAGGCCCGGATCCGACTGGCATGGGGACGGCACACATGGATCAGTGGAGCTGGCTTGTCACAGGGTGTAACGAGGTATCGTGGAATAGGGGCGTCTACACTGGCCCTAGGGCTAGAGGGGCCCTAGCTGTCCCTTATACCAGAGGTACTTCTGATGGTGAAGAGGTCTGAACTGCCACCCTAGCTTCTGAATAGCCCTGGTCCATAATATTAAGGACAAAGGGGCTGCATTATAAAACATGGGGAATTATGGGGCTGCATTAAATGGTATGGGGGCTGCATAATATAATATGAAGAACTATGGGGCTGCATTATAAAACATGGAGGACTATGGGGCTGCATTAAATGGTATGGGAGCTGCATAATATAATATGGAGGACTATGGGGCTGCATTAAATAGTATGTGGGCTGCATAATATAATATGGAGAACTATGGGGCTGCATTATAAAACATGGAGGACTGTGGGGCTGCATTAAATGGTATGGAGTCTATATAATATAATATTGAGGACTATGGGGCTGCATTAAATGGTATGGGGGCTGTAGAATATAATATGGAGGTCTATGTGGCTGCATTATAATATATCCTGGACTATGGGGTGCAATATAAAATATTGAGGACTATGGGATGCATTATAATACATGGAGGGCTATGGGGTGAAGTATTGTACATAGAAGAGTATGGGAGGTACATTTTAATAATTGGAGGACTATGGGGGTGAATTATGCTACATGGTGGACTATGGGGGTGCATGCTAATATATGAAGGATTATGTGGGACCCATTAAACAATATGGAAGGCTACGTGGGGGCCATTATAATATTTGGAGAGCTATGTACAAGAAGGGACAAAGATAAAAGCATGGGACGGGATGGAAAAGTTTTGTGTTGAGGGAAAGAGGCTCTTTCCCTCAGCACCCAGCTTTCCCATGCTCTGCTATACATCTTTCCCTCGGCACCCAGCTTTCCCGTGCTCTGATATCATGGGAGAGATGGGTGCTGAGGGAAAGATGTACATCAGAGCATGGGGAAGGGGCATGCTGAGGACAAGATGGATATCAGACCATAGGAAAGCTTGGTGCTGATAGAAAGAGGGATTTCAGATCATGGGAAATATGAGTGAAGAGGTAAAGAGCCAAGTGTCAGTGACACTATCCTGTGCCCGAAGTGTCAGCGTAGTTATCCTGTACCCTGAGTGTCTGTGTACAGTTGGGGGGGACCAGGTCCAAACTTTGCACCGGGGCCCATCAAACTCTAGTTACGCCACTGCGTGTGAACAGGGTCAGAAGTCAAGATGACACCTGGTGAGTTTAGAAATTAACACCTTGTGACATGGCTGATACGTGTAACAACAATGAACAACAGCTTAGAAGATGTACCATGGAACAGGCTATGGAAGAGCAAACCAATGTGTGTGGACTTTGGTGTGGCAACCCTGTAGATATATTCACAAGTTTGTCCAAAAGTGGTGCACTTTTAGCGCCATTTTCCGACACCCATAGTGTTCTCATTTTTCGGGATCTATGGCTCAGTGATGGCTTATTTTTTGCGTCTTTGGCTGTCGTTTTTAATGGTACCATTTTTGCACAGATGCTAAGTTTTGATCGACTGTTATTGCATTTTGCACAAAACTTGCAGCAACCAAAAAACATAATTTTGGCATTTGGAATTTTTTGCCACTTTGCCGTTTACAGATCAGATTAATTGATTTTATATTTTGATAGATCGGGTGTTACTGAACACGTCATTACCAAATATGTGTATATTTTTTTAATTTTTTTTAACACTTTAATTTTCATTGGGCCGAATGGGGAATGAATTGAATTTTTAGGTTTTTTTGTTTTTTAAAACTTTTTTTAACTTTTTTCTATTTTATTAGGTCCCCTAGGGGACTATAACGATCAGCAGTTTATCTTCCATTTCCCCACATCACAGCTACACAGCTGAGATCTGGAGAAAAGTGGCTTTACTCTCACACACTGCCCTCTGCTGGCAGTAAGAGAAAGTGACCATGTGCTTCCTTGGCAACCACCGGAAGTCATGTGATCACGTCACGTGACTTCCGATGGGGGTGGGTAAGTTATACTTACGGTGCACGCTGTTGCTGTCAGATTTTGGCAGTGAGATGTAAGGGGTTAATAGGCGCGGGTGGAACGCGATTCCACTCACGCCTGGCAGGCACACATCTCAGCTGTTGAAATCAGCTGAGATGAGTGCGGATTGCCACGGACTGCCCATGACAGCCCGCAGGTATTAACCTCACACAATCCATGATGTACCCAGTACGTCATGTGTCGTGAAGAGGTTAACATCCCTAGACAAGTCCTTTCCCTTATTGCCTTCATGTGCTTAGTCCCTTAAGTACGCTATACGTGACCACTATAGTAATGAAATACAGGGGAAGGAGGACAAACAAGGGGACAGAGACAAAAAGCTATACAAACAAATTTCATTGTTGCAGTCAGACAGCAAGGCTGCAGCAACCAGGCTCCAAATAGTAGCACTGCAACAGCTAAGCTCCAGCAGCAAAACACCAGCAGCTCCAAGAGAACTATCTCCCTCCACAGTGGTCAGAAACAGAATGAGAGTCTATTACCGATCTCAGATGATGGATCATGTGACTATTTAAAGGAGATGATCACAAACCAGCTACACCTGAGATGAACTAGCCAGGAGCTACTAACAAGGAAAATGCCATTAACCCTTGATTCACCTAGAGAAGGCAAAACACATTTAAAATCACGGAACATTGTGAAGCTCCGGTGCTACAGTTGTCAAAAGTCTCTAAAGCAAGAGAGACACTCATGACAGCACTGCAGGTGAAACACCTCTTCACATGGCAGCGCAGATGTTAAACCTTATTATTCATTTTTAGTTGTTGAATACCTGGGTCTTCAGCCACTGTGTCTATGCTCTTTATTGGTTGTGTCTCACAAAACCCCACCAGGTGAGCAAATCCCTGTATCATCACCATCATCACACAGTTTAGACCCTAATGCGCTATTGTCGCTCCCGCATTTAGGCTCCTTGACATATAAGAGCCAAGTCAGTAGACAGGCACCTTGATGTAGCCTTGATGTTGCAGAGTCGAGTGTTTGCAAACAGCCCTTTGGAACAGAACAGTTTATTTCAAAGCCAGGCACCCAGATTTAGCACTGCTGACTATGTACTATGTGGACAACAACACCTTGGCAAAGTAGAACTAAGTTGGCAGGCAAGCACCTAAATGAAGTCTGGAGCAGAGCCCAACATTAAGTAGAACTTGTGATCACAAAATTGCCATGTTAAAGTAAAGGTATTGTAACACTTTTATAATGATTTAATAGATACCTGTATTCAAATAATCCACAGCCTAGTTGTTGTTTAATCCACAGCAGAGGTTTAGGTGCAATTAGGTTTTCAGGCATTGGGGTGGGACTCTGGATAGGGTTTTCAGCTTTGCCGTGGCCCCTCTGGGTTTGTACATGTGTGACACTCTGGCCAATCAGGTCGTCACATGGTATTGTGCAACCTGCCCCTCTGCACAGTATCCACTCCTCCTTGGTTACGAATCCTGGTCCTTTGGTGTTGCTAACAGCTTAGCCAGTCAAAATCCTAGGAACACTTTACACTGAACCCACCAGACACACCATTGGGGGGCCTGAAGGGAATAGAGCCGCCCATATGGGGGGTTGGTAGGGAAAAGTGAGAAAGAGACAGAGAAGTGAAACAGGAGTGGAAGGAGTAGGAGGTGGAAAGTGACTCTGAGAGTGAGAGGTCACTGTGTCCGGAGCAGGGCTCCTGGAGTCTACTAGGTGACAGACGTTGGTCTGGGCCTGGTAGGAGCTGGAACCCCGGTCGCAGGGCATTGCGTCAAGGGGTACTGTCTGCCGAGGAGGGCAGCCGGCGGCCTTGAGCCATCACCGGGCAGGGGCCAGGTCACGACGGGGTACATGGACCCTAGGCCGGGAAGTAGCTTCACGCGTCCTGGTAATTTACCCGATGGGGGTGAAGACTTCAAGATTCATCCCCAACCAGCTCCAAAATCGGGGTACTAGCGCACCGAGGGGATAGGACTTTCCCAAATACAGTCCAAAGAAATCCTACGTGTGAACCCTGAGAGCAAGCTCACTCCATTAGCCATACGGGTGAGCGGGACCCGAAAAGTTTCAAGCTTGAGGGTCCAACTAGTGAGAAGGTGCCACGGAAAAGGCCACAGGCTAACAGCAACACCAAGGGCACAGATCCCAGCGTGCTCCCTCCAGGCTGCAGTGTTGCTCAGAATTCTGGTTTACAAGCTGTCGGTGTTGTTATTCCTGGACTGAGTGAGAACACTGAAAAAGCCCCTTTTCCTCTACCCAACGACACCCCAATGACCAACACTCAACGGCCCCCGGGGCACAAACCCCCTACCCTCGGAGGGGTTAAACATCCTGCTGCTATCCCATCGCCATCGGGCTCCCCCAACAGCAGCGGTGGTCTCCTACATTACCACACACCGTGGATGGCGTCACGAACTTTCTAATCTCCTTGTACATACTCCCCCTCTTCTTTTAATTCGGGTGTCCGTGCGAACCCCCCGGGTCCGGAGACCCCTCGAGCCACCGCGGCTCCAGATCCGAGCGGCTCGGCCGCTGACACGGGGGCAGTACACATGCCTAGGTTTTTTAAACTTTGTGCCAGCACCAGCCATGTTGCAGATGGCACTTGCGGACATGGCACCGGTGGCAGCGCATGTGCACTTTCATCTCCTGGTGGTCTTCAATAATGAGTCAAGATCTTAGTCTGTGTATGCATTGTTACCAGTGTCATTTTGAAGATGAAAGTGCACATGCACAAACAAGCTGTGGATTTCTTCACTATGGGTATGTATTAAGTCAGTGCCATTATGGTCATATCTTTACTAAAACGTGCTGGCAGGTTTTCTTTAACGGAGTTCAGTTTGTCAAATGGCTCTAACAGGAAACTTCACATGGTAGCTCATGAGAATACAACATGAACACTCAGATCAGCCACTTGAGCAGAACTTTAGAAGGCCAATGGGGATGGTATCAGGGGTGTGCATTGGGTTATCATTTTATCAGTTTTTAGTCTCTCCAGCAGCAGACAGCACAGCTCCTTTCAATGAGTAGTGGCTGCTGCAGAGAAATGCATGCCATCTCCTTTTCAAGAGTGGTCGCTACAGATTGAGCTGAGCTTTGCAGTTTAGTGATATTTGCGCACCCGCAGTCATCATTGTCAATATGTGAAGCTTGTTTTGTGACATAAATAAATCTGTCTAGTTCAACTAATTAACTAGAAGAAAAATTAAAAAAAATTCTTCTTATTTCTCAAAATGTCCTTTATTTAAAATGGACTGAAATGGAAATCCAGTTTTATCTTTATACCACACTAACGCCCTGTCTGAGTGACAAAAATATAATATAAATATTTGAAACCAAAACAAGCTACAAACATTTCCCATTAGAATGAGGGTAGGCCCAAACTGTGCAGCAGGCTCCAAGCCGCCAAAACTCAGGTGAGGGCAAACTACTTCCTGATTTTATTTCATCATTCTGCAGTTAGCGGGTGGAACTTCGGCCGCACTGTCTGCCATTACCTTAACAATACACTTGGTACTCAGCTGCTAATTCTAATTAAGGGTGCCCATACATGTGTCACGCTCCCCGGGTCCTTGGCTCCCCTCCCCGGGTCCTCCGCTCCGCTCCCCGGGTCCTCAGCCCCGCTCCCCGGCTCACCTGCCACGCTCCCCGGGTCCTTGGCTCCGGTGCCCGTCCTTCCCAGGCCCCCTGGTCTCCGATCGCGGCGCCCGACGGCCTCCCAGGCCCTGGCCGGCTCCCCTGCGTCCTCTTCTCAGCCTCCTTCCCTGGCTTCTGGCACCCGGGCTGCGCGCATGCGCATTAGGGCGCGCGCGCGGTCACTGACCCTTTCTTAAAGGGCCAGCGTCCATTAACAGGAAATGAGGCTAAACAGGTACAGGGTATAAAGGGGTGTATTGTCCAAGAGGGCGGGGCCTGATCTTCGTGTTTTCCAAGCTAGGAGTCAGGTCTCCTTGTGTCGTCTTGCCATACTCACGTATCTCTCTTCTAGAGCTGATCCTGCCTCGCCATCCGGTCCTGCTGAATCCCGAACCCCGCACGCTGTCCGTCTGCCATCTGACAGTCCGTACCATCTCGGATCCCTGCGGTGACCCGTCATCTCGCTCCAAAGGTTCCGGACCCCGCCTGACATCACCTCGGCTTCCGAACCTGAGCTACGTCACCCGGACTACCATCTGTGACTCAGCGGTCCCAGGGACTCCTTCGTTACACTCACTGGCACGGACTGTTCTACTGCCCATAGTGCTTCAGCTACCGGACTCCTTACCACCATCTTAGAGTTCGGCCCAGTGGATCCACCTCCTGGGTCTGCCCGACCGCCTGGCCCCGACAGTAAGATCAGGCCATGGATCCCGCTGCAGCACTAGCGGCCTTGCAAGAGGAACTCCAACGCCAGCGTGAAGTCCAGACCCGCATGCTGAACTTTATGACTTCCGTGGACACCCGCCTGACCACGCTACAAGCGGCAGTCACGTCTTCGACATCCCAAGCCGCCACTAGTCAAGCCACGTCCCCCGCTCCCGTGGCTGCTTCTTCGGATGCTTCCAGACTGCGTTTGGCCTCACCACCCCGGTACGCCGGAGATCCCAAGTCCTGCAGGGGGTTTATAAACCAATGCTCCCTCCATTTCACGCAGCTGCCACATCTGTTTGCCTCCGACCAAGCCAAGGTCGCCTTCATCATGTCTCACCCGGAGGGCGAGGCACTGGCATGGATGAACCCGTTGTGGGAGAAGGAGGACCCTATGACCAAGGATCTTCAAGAGTTCCTGCAGGCCTTTCGCAGCACCTTTGACGAGCCGGGACGCGCCTCTGCGTCTGCTTCATCCCTCCTCCGCTTACGTCAAGGAACACTGACGGTGGGCCAATACGCCATCCGTTTCTGCACTTTGGCTTCAGAACTCGGGTGGAATAATGAGGCCCTAACAGCCGCCTTCTGGGAAGGACTCTCGAGTCGCATCAAAGATGAGTTGGCGGGTCGTGACGTGCCCTCCACCCTAGATGCCCTGATTGCCCTAGCAACTCGAGTGGACATACGTTTTCAGGAGCGCTCCAAAGAGCTGTCTCGTGAGAGACGTCCGGTACGGCATTCCTCTCCTCCACAGAAGCCCTCCGTATCTCAGTCATCAACAGCTGGGATTCCCGTCCACGAGCCCATGCAGATCGACCGAGTACGACAGTCTGAACAACGTCGAGCAGAGCGGCTCGCCAAGGGTCTCTGCTTTTACTGCGGAGAGGACACACACCTCCTACGCTCCTGTCCGGAAAGGCCGGGAAACTCCAAAGCCTAGGGTTGGTAGGAGAGGCCACCCTAGGTGCTGGGACTCTCTCAGACCCGGTTATGTGGACTGTGCAAGTGTCAACGGGAGAGACGCGCTTCACGGCTGAGGCATACCTCGACTCTGGAGCAGCAGGCAATTTCATCCAGCAGGCCACGGTGGACAAGTACCAGCTGCCTGTTACTCCACTCGAGAAGCCCCTAGTGATTGCCTCTGTGGATGGGAGACCCCTCTCTGATACCATCTCCTGGGTCACCAGTCCGGTCGAACTGCGTATCGGTGCCCTGCACACCGAGAACATCGCTCTCTACGTCCTTCCACACATGTCCCATCAAATCCTGCTGGGACTTCCCTGGTTGCGGACACACGAACCATCAGTCAGCTGGGGTACTGGCGAAATCACCCGATGGGGTCCTGCTTGTCATGAGAAGTGTCTGAAGTCCATACAACCTATCCGACGACCTCCGGTTCCAGAGAACCTGCCGGAACTGCCTTCGGCCTATTGGTCCTTCGCAGACGTTTTTGACAAGAAGGAGTCTGAGGTACTTCCGCCACACCGTCCCTACGATTGTGCCATCGACCTGCTCCCAGGAACAACACCGCCTCGAGGACGGATATATCCGTTGTCTCCAGCCGAAACCAGGGCCATGTCCACCTACATCACAGAAAGCCTGGCAAAGGGATTCATCCGGAGATCCTCCTCTCCTGCGGGAGCAGGCTTCTTCTTCGTTAAGAAGAAAGAGGGTGACCTACGCCCATGCATCGACTACCGGGGTCTGAATCAGATCACCGTAAAGAACAAGTACCCTCTGCTGCTCATCCCCGAATTGTTCGACCGGCTCAGAGGAGCCCGTGTGTTCACCAAGCTGGATCTTCGGGGTGCCTACAACCTAGTTCGTATCCGCTCTGGGGACGAATGGAAGACCGCGTTTAATACTCGCGATGGGCATTATGAATACTGCGTGATGCCCTTCGGCCTGTGTAACGCACCAGCAGTCTTCCAAGAATTGGTGAACGACATATTCCGGGACCTCCTCTACATCTGTGTAGTAGTTTATCTGGATGACATCCTTATCTTCTCTCCGGACCTCCAGACCCACAGAGAGAACGTACAGCTGGTTTTACAAAGACTGAGAGAGAATCGTCTCTACGCCAAATATGAGAAGTGTGTCTTTGAGCAGTCTTCTCTCCCTTTCCTGGGATACATCATCTCGGGCACTGGACTGCAGATGGATCCAAAGAAGGTCTCCTCCATACTCAACTGGCCTCCCCCTTCTGGACTGAAGGCAATCCAACGGTTCCTGGGATTCGCCAACTACTACCGCCAGTTTATCCCTCACTTCTCTGCCCTGACTGCTCCTCTCTCCGCTTTGACCAAAAAGGAGGCTAATCCAAAGGACTGGTCACCTGCGGCCGACGCCGCGTTTTGCTCACTGAAGCGAGCATTTGCCTCCGCGCCTGTACTCCACCGTCCGGAGTTAAACCGCCAGTTCACCTTCGAGGTGGATGCCTCCTCCTCGGGAGCCGGAGCAGTGCTCATGCAGAAGTCCTCCTCCGGCAAGATGGTGACGTGCGGTTTCTTCTCCAACAGCTTCTCAGCACCTGAACGTAATTACACCATCGGTGACCAAGAACTATTGGCGGTCAAACTGGCTCTGGAGGAGTGGCGCTACCTCCTGGAAGGAGCAGTGTACCCCGTGATTATCTACACGGACCACAAGAACCTGGAATACCTGCGGTCCGCTCAGCGACTGAACCCACGGCAAGCCAGGTGGTCCCTATTCTTTGCCAGGTTTGACTTCCAGCTCCATTTCCGACCCGCGGACAAGAACGTACGCGCTGATGCTTTGTCTAGGTCTTTCATGCCCATGGAGCAGGAGGAAGAGACTACCCAACCCATCATCTCTCCTAGCAAGATCATTTCGGTGGCCCCTGTCGCCCTGGCCCAGATACCGCCCGGAAAGACCTATGTCTCTGAGACTGACAGGCAAAAAGTGTTACACTGGGGTCATGCCTCAAAAACAGCCGGTCATGCAGGCCAGAAGAGAACATGGGGTGCGATTGTACGCCATTACTGGTGGCCATCCCTTCGCACGGACGTCGCTGCTTTTGTCTCTGCCTGCTCCTCTTGTGCCAGAAACAAGACGCCCAAACACCTGCCCTATGGCCGTCTTCTGCCTCTGCCTATACCCTCAGTTCCGTGGCAACACATAGCGATGGATTTTATTACGGACTTGCCATTATCCTCTGGACACACAGTCATATGGGTCGTGGTGGACCGGTTCTCCAAAATGGCTCACTTCATCCCCATGGCTGGACTGCCCTCTGCTCAGGAACTCGCGGAAGCCTATATCCATCACATCTTCCGCTTGCATGGCTTTCCATCCCACATCGTGTCCGACAGAGGAACTCAGTTCACCTCCCGCTTCTGGAGGGCGCTCTGCAAACATCTGGGAGTAACTCTGGACTTTTCTTCCGCATACCATCCTCAGTCTAATGGCCAAGTGGAGAGGGTCAATCAAATCTTGACATCCTTCTTACGTCACTATGTCAACACCCATCACGACGACTGGTCCACGCTTCTGCCTTGGGCTGAATTCTCACATAACCACCACATCAGTGAGTCGTCCTCCAAATCTCCCTTCCATGTCGTTTACGGACTTCAGCCCTCCGTTCCATTGCCTATATCCCCTTCTTCGGATGTCCCTGCGGCTGATATTGTAGCCCGTGACTTCGCTACCATTTGGGACTCTGTCAAGGCGTCCCTTGGACGCGCTTCCCAGCGGATGAAGAAACACGCTGACAAGAGGCGTCTGGACCCTCCGTGTTTCTCTCCTGGTGACCTGGTCTGGCTTGCTTCCCAGTACATCCGATTGAAGATACCTTCCTACAAGCTGGGCCCTCGCTACATCGGGCCGTTTAAGGTCCTCTGCAGGATCAATGAGGTCTCCTACAAGCTACAGCTCCCGGCCACGATGAGGATACCCAACTCATTCCACGTCTCCCTGCTCAAGCCGGTTGTCCTTGGTCCCTTCTCCGCTGCTGCCAGTCCGGCTCCTCCACCTATTGCCGATGACGACATCTATGCGGTAAGGGATATCGTGGCCATGAAGACTGTTCGAGGCCGACAGTTCTTCCTGGTGGACTGGGAGGGGTATGGTCCTGAGGATAGGTCCTGGGAGCCCAGGGAGAACGTGGGCACTCCTCTGATCCGTGCCTTCATGTCCCGGTTGCGGGGAGGGGGGCGTGGGGGGGGGGTACTGTCACGCTCCCCGGGTCCTCCGCTCCGCTCCCCGGGTCCTCAGCCCCGCTCCCCGGCTCACCTGCCACGCTCCCCGGGTCCTTGGCTCCGGTGCCCGTCCTTCCCAGGCCCCCTGGTCTCCGATCGCGGCGCCCGACGGCCTCCCAGGCCCTGGCCGGCTCCCCTGCGTCCTCTTCTCAGCCTCCTTCCCTGGCTTCTGGCACCCGGGCTGCGCGCATGCGCATTAGGGCGCGCGCGCGGTCACTGACCCTTTCTTAAAGGGCCAGCGTCCATTAACAGGAAATGAGGCTAAACAGGTACAGGGTATAAAGGGGTGTATTGTCCAAGAGGGCGGGGCCTGATCTTCGTGTTTTCCAAGCTAGGAGTCAGGTCTCCTTGTGTCGTCTTGCCATACTCACGTATCTCTCTTCTAGAGCTGATCCTGCCTCGCCATCCGGTCCTGCTGAATCCCGAACCCCGCACGCTGTCCGTCTGCCATCTGACAGTCCGTACCATCTCGGATCCCTGCGGTGACCCGTCATCTCGCTCCAAAGGTTCCGGACCCCGCCTGACATCACCTCGGCTTCCGAACCTGAGCTACGTCACCCGGACTACCATCTGTGACTCCGCGGTCCCAGGGACTCCTTCGTTACACTCACTGGCACGGACTGTTCTACTGCCCATAGTGCTTCAGCTACCGGACTCCTTACCACCATCTTAGAGTTCGGCCCAGTGGATCCACCTCCTGGGTCTGCCCGACCGCCTGGCCCTGACAACATGTAACTGTACTGTAGCCTGTATGGCCTGTGTGGCTGAAAACTGAAACACAAAAATGCTATCATTTAATTTAAAGCCACAAGTAGATTTTGGCTCTGTGGTACCTTACCACTTGATGTTAAAGCACCCTAAAAGTAGTGGTAAACTGAGTTTTTTTGTACATATTATTTTTATAAGTGAATACAAAATTATAAAAATTGTCTCTCCAGGTAAGGAGACAAACTCTAGCGCAGCGCCACCTATTGGAAGTAGCGATCCTAAAAGTCAAAAGTGGATTTTTAACATTCCTTTGCATATGACTTAGGATTTATGCCAGATCAGAGTCCCAATTTGCAGACACGGTGTTTCGGGGTGCTTACCCCTCGTCAGTGCAAAGTATGGGGTGTCTGATCCGGCTCATGAGAAGCTATGTGGGGACCACGGGGGAACACTATTTTCCTTAAGGAGACTTTGCAAGCCAGTCTAGCTGCCAGTAAGGGGACTTATAGCTGCAATGCCCCTCTGGGAAATATTCAAATTGTCTCTCCAGGAAAGGAGACAAACTCTAGCGCAGCACCACTTATTGGAGGTAGCGATCCTAAAAGTCAAAAGTGGATTTTTAACAATCCTTTGCATATGACATGCCTGATGAAGAGACCTGAGTAGTCTCGAAAGCTTGCAATTATTACCATCTTTTCAGTTAGCCATTAAAAGGTATCAACCACTGAGGACTCTCTGTTCTTTTAAACAATTTTTTTGCATATGACTTAGGATTTATGCCAGATCAGAATCCCAATTTGCAGACACAGTGTTTCAGGGTGCTTGCCCCTCATCAGTGCAAAGTATGGGGTGTCTGATCCGGCTCATGAGAAGCTATGTGAATTTATCCATATTTTTTAAATTTTATTGTAGAATGAACCATATACCAAAAATTCAAAAACAAGACTTCAGCATCCTCTAGTGGTTGTCTTCTGAATTACATAGTATTGTGTTAGGTGAAAGCTGAAACCTCAGGGCTCAATCAATATTGCTGTACATGGACTACAGCACATAGTGATTTTGGAGGGCACCAAAAAAAGCAACCGAAAAAAGTGAGATAGATAAATGGTCTAAAGTATGGGCACTTAGAGTTCAAAGGGTGATACAGTCAGCATCTATGGGACATAAAAGCCAGATACAGACATGTGAATAAATGGCTCATGATTCATTTGTCCACAAATATTCTCCATAACATCAAAAAAATTCTACAAAATATCCAGTATACAGGACAGGAGGAGTGGTAATGTGTAGTGTATATACACTTTGTAACACTGAAATTGCAATAACAAGAAGGAAACGTTGTGGAAGTTATAAAAATCACCAGATCCATAAACATGTTAATGACATGAAAATAATAGAAAAATAATGGAAACATTGAAAATGTTCAAAACATGTTGATAAATTTAACATTGAATATGAGCACCATGCGCATAAATATGTGGCTTCCTCAGGTTACTAATGGCTGTCTCAGGAATGTTCAGGCATGCTGAATGCACTTGGGGCGTGCTCTATTAGCAATTGCTGACTATTCAGGGCGCTTTATGTGACACCCTGGCCTATCAGTTCATCACAATGGTGCCGTGCAATCTGCATGGTACCCGCTCCTCCTTGATTGCAGGTCCTGTCGATTTGGTGTTGCTACTGTACCGCCCCGCGCTCGGCCGCCCGCCGAGCCGCTCAGATCCGGGCTTGTTTCTGGTGGGTGGCTCGAGCTCCTCCTGGACCCAGGGGGGGGTCAAATCGCTCTGAAGGGGATGCTGGCGCTACGTGAGGGGTGGTGTTCGGTGGAGAGGTCCACGGCCGGGGCCGCGGTTGTTTGGGGATTAAGTTCGTGACGTCACCCACGGGTTGTGGTGAATGGATGAACACCATCAACTGCCGTTGACTAGGCTCCCGGGGACGGTGTTGCGCAGCTTGGTGTTGACCCCTCTGTGGGTAGGGGGATGATGGTCCCGGGGGCCCGAGGGAGGTGCTGAGGCGGGGGAATGGATGCGTGCTGGCGCGTCGGTACGGTGCGGCGCGGTGCACGGCCCGAAGGCACTGTTGTACTCACTATTACAGACACACTGGAGTCTCTGGTAAACAAAACAAGATGGTGGACGGTGCCCGCAGCCGGCTGCGCTTTTCCCCTTCTCAGGTTGATGGTTTCCGCCCTTCTCCTGCACCTCACTTTTGGTAGAAATGATGACTCCTATGCCTGAGCAACGGTAGTCTGCTCCCCAGCCTTGTGTGCGCTGGTAGAACCCATTTGCCCGCAGACGCTGGCCCGTGGGATCTCGATGCCTGGGTGGTGGCTTTCTATCCCTATGGTTGGGCTGTTGTCTTCAGTCGGGTCTTAGGTGGGAAAGGACCTAAAGTCCAGTCCTCAATCAGTGGATTTGACTCAGTCCAGTGGTTTCTGGGCCTCATACTGGGTCTGAGTACCCCTCCTGGTGCTCCGGTTTCCAATCGGTTCCCTGGTTCGGTACCGGCGAGCCACTACCCGGTTACGGTCCCTTACGATTTCACCGGCTGTGATCCCAGCTCCAAGGCGGCCACCACCGTCTGCCTCCTTGCCACAGTACCAGGGCTACGACCCCGGCACCGGTCAGTGTTGACGCTGCAGACCTGACGCCTAAGGCCTGCTGCACTTGAACTTGACTCCACTCCACTCTCCAAACTCTCACTAACTGTTTTTCCTGCCTCACGGCCTGTGTACTCCTTGGTGGGCGTGGCCAACCGCCTGGCTCCGCACCCTGGTGTGTACATCAAACTCTGAGGGAGGTGACAAGGGTTTTATAGGTTGGCTGCTGTCACCTTATTAGGGGGGGAGGTGTTTGTTAAAGGGCCTACCTGTGACTACCTGGCTAGTCCAGGGCGTCACATTCCCCCTTGGTTTAATGCAGACCGTCCGCAGGCTGCCCATCCACCACCGGTTTATTTTTGTTGCTTTTAACTGAAAGAAAAAGATAAAACATATTTACAAGCATAATAAACTTTGTACAATTCAAACATATTTTTAAATCTTCCCTTACGGGAGGCACATTCCTTAACTGCTGCATTATAAAACATTTTTATTAATAACGGGAACGGGAACGGGTCCTTCTGCTTGCCCACCCAAACAATTCTAGCCTTGATGCTGCCCCTAAGAAACGGGCAGCACCCCTTTTCCCCAGTCCAGGAACGGGCCCAGGTTGTGCTTTACGGGACGGGTACAGAGTTCCACACTCGGCTGTCTCTCAGGGGCCCCACGTCCAGAGGACCCCCGGACCCGGAGGATCGCCACCGGTTGCATTGGTGACGGGGCCTCGGCCATTCCTTTCCTGCAGGCCCATCCTCCAACCTGCCTCTCCGGAGGCTGTGAAGCGGAACAAGCCGGTCCAGGAATTATTTACAAGCCCAAAAGTTTTTGGGGTGGCCTGCACGTTCTCAGACTTTTCAACTTGGTAGCCGTATCCGCTACCTTTAATCTGCTTCTTAATCAGGTGAAAGTCTCGATGATTGGTGCTCATTCATTCAGTTATTTACACAATCAACATGTTGCGCCCCTAGATGGCAGTTTCCCTGTACCTAAGCGGGGGCCTACCTAGGCTGGGGCGTGTGGACCTTCTGGGCCCAGCATTGTCAGGGGGAGGCAGCGGTACAGAGGAGACGACCAGTCCCTCTTCCCGTGTGTCAGGTATAGCGGATAGAGACCTACAGGGGCGTGGTATAGGTGCATCCCTGGGCGCTTGTACAGGTGGCTTGCTGGTGGGCGTCTCCGTCTCCATTTCTTCCACTGGCTGTGGGAACATTATCACGGGAACAATCACCACGCCATTCTGCATAGGCCAGTCTGCTGAGAAGTCACCCATCACGGTATGAATCACCTCTTTCCGCTTTTCCCCGCTCGGCACAGGAACCGGAGTCTCATCTACCAGTCTCAAGGGATCCGGGCAGCTCTTCAGGTGATCCCTGGAAATGGTAGCCGTGGTCTTCCCCTGGTCACGACTGATCAAGTAGGTCTTCTCGTTCTCCCATCCAGTAGGCTGTATGACATATGGGCTCCTCTCCCATTGATCATCGAGCTTATGCGTCCTTCTCTTGCGCTTCAGTACCACATTGTCATGATTGACTCCTGGCTCAGCTGGAGCTGAGCCTTTTTTTTAGTTTCACTTCTGATGCAGGTCACGTTAGGGGTTAATCCTTTCTGCCTCGTTCTGGAGGTCAGGCTGCTTTATTAGGGCACTGTTTCTCTTGGACTTTACCAGTGATACTTCTGGCTCTGCTGTGTTCTGCTCTTGAGTGACTTGTTGTCTGCCCTGCCCCCTCCTGACCTCCATGTTCACCTGACCTGTTAACCTCCTCTGTTGTCTGTTTCCATCAGTGTCACTCCTGCTGTCTCCCTGTTTGTTCCTTATCTGTTTACCTTAATTCTGTCTTGTCTTCCCACTCCCCCTCGCTTCTAGGCTCTGATTTCCCGGCTACTGACTATTTGCTTCCCTCTGACTACGTTTAGACTTTGCCCTTGTGTACTTACAAGACCTCATGTTGTGACACGGCTTTCTGACGATTCTACTGCCATCTGGTGGGCTTGACTAGTATTACCTCTGCTAGGGAATTCCCTGCTCATTCGTTTCCTCCACTTTTACGTCCCCTAGTGGTTTACCAGCTAACTACCTTCTCAGATAGTTTCAGGAATCCTCTCAGTCCCACATTATTGCGCTGTACTGCTATTGTACATCTTAGAGTACAGCGTGACACACATCCTCAGGTTCAAAGGGGGCGGCCGGGGCCTGCTTGTTGAAGCACTGCTCCTGCTTTTCTCGGCTCTGGCGCAGATACCTCTCCACATACTCCTGGATCCGTCGGTACTGCGTCTGTCGCTTGGCATCCCAGTTGACGGTGGAGGGAAGAGCTTCGGGTGCCTCTATGTCCATTTCTAGGTCTAGGCAGTCGTCCTGGTCGGGCTCTCATCAGGTACGCGGGGGTACACTTGGTGGAACTGCAGGGGATGTTGTTGTACATGTCCACCAGATCAGGAAGCTTCTCTGGCCACAGATTCCTTTCCTCCAACGGTAGTGTCTTGAGGAGGTTCAGGACCAGGTGGTTCATTTTCTCGCACATCCCATTAGTTTGAGCGTGAAGAAAGGAAGAAATTCCAGCAACTTCAGGAGAAAGTAGAATTTTCTTAAAAAACAGTTTCTTTATTGGTAATAAAAATATTAATATTCCATCCAAGCAAGACAAAAAATGGAGAGGCAAGACAGAGGAGCTGTTTCCTACGCGTTTCAACCTGAATAGGTCTTAATCATGGAATGCCAAGATTAAGACCTATTCAGGTTGAAACGCGTAGGAAACAGCTCCTCTGTCTTGCCTCTCCATTTTTTGTCTTGCTTGGATGGAATATTAATATTTTTATTACCAATAAAGAAACTGTTTTTTAAGAAAATTCTACTTTCTCCTGAAGTTGCTGGAATTTCTTCCTTTCTTCATGTGTTCCACCCAGGTCAGGGTGTTTCCGTGCACCGGAGGTAAGATTTGGGAGTGAAGAGGGGAGAGCTGAAGTTTCTTCGTTTTTTATTAGTTTGAGCGTGGTACGGTGTGGTCCGCATCTTCTTGCACCCGTACAAGTGGCAAAACTCCTGGAACACCTTTGCTTCAAAGGCCGGGCCCTGATCCATGAGCACCTTTTCCAGGTAGCCATGCAGTCGGCAAAAGTAGGCCTGGAAGGCTCTAGCTGCAGTACGGCCCTTCAAGTCTTTAACGGGGACAACCACCATGAACCTTGAGTAGTGGTTTACAGTGGTCAGGGCATAGGTATACCGGCTTCGGCTGGGCGTGAGCTTGACGTGGTCCAGGGCGACCAATTCCAGCGGCTGGTGGGTGATGATCAGTTGTAGAGGGGCTTTCTGGCTTACTTCGTCCCACCTTCTCAGTGCACAGGGGCCACATTCTCGCCACCAGGCCTCCACAGACTCTCGCACCCCACTTCAGTAAAACCGCTCCCTCAGCAACATTTCCAGCTTTTTCCAACCAAAGTGCCCTGCGCCATCATGGTAGGCCTGCAGGACCTTGGGCACCACCAGCTGGCGAACCTTCTCATGGGTCTTTGGGTTGATCAGCTCCCTATATGGCTTCCCTTGATGTAAGCACAGCCGGTCTCTCTCCTTCCACAACCGCTGAGCTTCTGAGGGGGCTGCGGGGTCCATCCTGGAAGAGCCCTGCGCAATCATGGTTTTGAACAGTTGGACTGCAGGTTCTTGGTCCTGAGCTTCCTGCCACCCTTGGCTGGGCAGCGGATCAAGGTTCACCTGCTGTTGGTTAATGCAGGGCTTCTCATCCTGTGGCCGATGGAACACGGGTAGTTCAATTTCCTCAAGGTCGTCGTCCTCCACCCCTTCATCGGGTAGGTGCGGCATCCGAGACAGCGCATCCACGTTGGTGTTCTTGCGGCCAGCCGTGTACTTGATGGTGAAATTGTAATTGGACAGTCGAGCCATCCACCGCTGCTCCAGGGCGGCCAGCTTGGCTGTATCCAGATGTGTCAACTGATTGTTGTCCGTGTAGGCAGTAAACTTCATCGCCGCGAGGTAATGCTTGAACCTTTCGGTTATTGCCCACACGAGGGCTAAGAACTCAAGCTTGAAGGAGCTGTCATTTTCGGGGTTCCTTTCTGTTGGCCGGAGTTTTCTGCTAGCGTAGGCGATCACTTTCTCCTTCCCGTCCTGTACCTGGGACAGAACCGCACCCAGGCCCACATTGCTGGCGTCAGTGTAGAGGATGAACGGGAAGCTGTAGTCGGGGTAGGCCAAGATTTCTTCCCCCATCAGAGCTGACTTCAACTGGTGGAAGGAGTCCATGGGCTTTGCCTGAAATTCAAACCCACAACCTCTTGTATACCAAGCAACAAGGTTACCACTAGACCAAAGAGGGGAAGTGGAAGTTTGCCTGAGATTTGAAAACACAACCTCTCATATTCCCAAGCGACTGGCCTATCGCTAGACCAATGAGGGGAAATAGAAACTCGAACATCCGTTACTTCACTTAATCCTATTGTCTACTCATACAACAAGCCCAAACAAAAAATGTTGCCTGGACGATGCCTCCAATGAAAATTGATAGGCATCATTGTCCATTGGACCATGCAATTGATCGCAGCTATACAGAGTCCATGAGCTTTGCCTGAGATTTGAAACTCACAACCTCTTGTATCCCAAGCGAGAAGCCTACCAATAGACCACTGAGGTGAAGTGGGAAACTGAGTCTTCATTACTTCATTTAATCCTATTGGCTTCTCACACAATAGGCCCAAACAAAGACAAAGACATCACTATCCCTTCAATGAAAACTGATAGGCATCATGGCCTAAGCATTTGAATGCAGCCTTTCAGAGTCCATGGGCTTTGCCTGAGATTCAACCCCACAACCTCTATGTTTCCCAAACAGCAAGCCTACTACTAGACCAATGAGGGGAAGGTGGCAATTGAGCTTCCGTTACTTCATTTAATCCTAATTCCTTCTCACACAACAGTCCCAAACAAAGGCAAAAGACATCGCCTGGACTATCCCTCCAATGAAAATTGATAAGCATCATGGACCATGTAATTGAATGTAGTCATAAAGCATCCACAAGCTTTGCCTGAGATTCTAACCCACAACCTCTCGCATCCAAAGCAACAAGACTATCACTAGACCAATGAGGGAAAGTGGGAAACTGACCCTTCGTCACTTCACTTATTCCTATTGGTTTCGCACACAATAAGGCCAAACAAAAGCAAAAGTCATCACCTGGACTATCCCTCCAATGAAAACTGATAGGCATCTTGGTCCCTGGAATTGAATGTGGACATACAGAATCCACATGGCTTTGCCTGAGATTGAAACCAACAACCTCATGTATTTTAAACAGAAAGCCTACCACTAGACCAATGAGTAGAAACAGAAAAGTGAGCTTCCGTTACTTAACTTAATCCGATTGGCTTCTCACACAACAGGCCAAACAAAAGCAAAAGACGTCACCTGGACTATCCCTTCAATAAAAACTGATATGCACCATGGTCCATTGGACCATGCAATGGATCGCAGCCATACAGAGCCCATGGGCTTTGCCTGAGATTCTAAGGGCTGTTTCACATATCCGGCATTTCGCCAGATCCGTCACACTCCAGTACAGTGTTAATACTGTACAATGGCATCTCGAAAAGCTCCACTCATCCATGATGCCATTGTACTGTATCACATTGTACTGGAGTGTACCATATCCAGCAATCCGGTGAAATGCCGGATGTGTGAAACTGCCCTAACCCACAACCTCTCACATCTCAAGTGACAAGCCTACCACTTGACCACTGGAAAAGATGTCAGAAATTGAGCCTCCGTTACTTCAGTTAATCCTATTGGCTTCTCACACAACAGGCCCAAACAAAAGAAAAAGATATCGCCTGAACTATCCCTCCAATGAAAATTGATAGGCATCATGGTCCATGCCATAGAATGAAGCCATAAAGAGTCCATGGGTTTTGCCTGAGATTCACACCCACAACCTCTTGTATCATCAAGCAACAAGCCTACCACAAGACCAATGAAAAGACATACAAAACTGATCCTATTGGCTTCTTACAAAACAGGCCCAAACAAAAGCAAAAGACGCTGGCTGGACTATCCCTCCAATGAAAACTCATAGGCATCATGGTCCATGTATTTGAATGCCACCTTACAGAGTTCATGGGCTTTGCCTGAGAATCAAACCCACAATCTCTCATATCTAGAGCAACAAGTCTACCACTTTACCACTAAGAGGAAGAAGGACGTGACCCTCTGGTACTTCACTTAATCCTATTGGCTCCCTACACAGCAGGGCCAAACAAAAGCAAAAGATGTCGCCTGGACTATGCCTCCAATGAAAACTGATAGGAATCATAGTCCATTGGACTATGGAACGGATCACAGCCATACAAAGTCCATAGGCTTTGCCTGAGATTCAAATCCACAACTTCTCGTATTCAAAGCGACAAGCCTGCCACTGCAACAGTGAAGGGAAGTTCAAAATTGAGCCTTCGTTACTTCACTTAATCCGATTTGCTTCTCACACAACAGGCCCAAACAAAAGCAAAAGATGTCACCTGGACAATACCTCCAATGAAAGCTGATAGGCATCATGGTCCATTGGAATATGCAATGGAATGTAGCCATACAAAGCCCATGGGGTTTGCCTGAGATTCAAAACACAATCTCTCGTATCGCAAAGCAACAAGCCTACCACTAGACCAATGAGGGGAAGTGGGGAACCAACCCTCCATTACTTAACTTAATCCTATTGGCTTCTCACACAACAGGCCCAAACAAAAGAAAAATATGTCTTCTAGACTATCCCTCCAATGAAAGCTGATAGGCATCATGGTCCATTGGATTATGCAATTGAAAGAAGCCATACAAGTCCATGGGCTTTGCCTGAGATTCAAAAACACAACCTCTTATGTCCCAAGCAACTAGTCTACCGCTAGTCAAAAAACAGACAAAGAAGTCTTTAAATTTGCCTCATATTATATCATATCCCATGGCCCAGAAACCACCAACACCAAGGCAAATTGCACATAGAAAACTTTAATTGATTGGGTCAGGCATATAAATATTACATGGGATATAAAACATCATAATAGTGAAAAGGTTAAATGACACATAAGAGCGAGCAAAAAATCCCCATGTGGGGCTGCATGGATCTGACAGGGTAAACACAAGGGTATATTCCCAGCAGGGCCAGTGTAAGTGCCTTAGCAATAAGCAGGTTCAAGGTATAGAGACAAAATACTAAGTAAAGAACCATAGGCACATTACCCAAACACATAACCCAGCGGGGAATCCACCAAATATAACACTCACATGCAGACGCACATGGGGAGCAGTCCCAATACGTATTTCGTGATGACTTCCTCGGGGGACCGTCTACCGCTAGACCAATGAGGGGAAATAGGAATCCAAAACTCCGTTATTTCACTTAATCCTATTGGCTTCTCACACATCAGACACATACAAAAATATTGCCTGGACTATCCTTCCAATGAAAACTCATAGGCATCATTGTACAGTAATTTGAAGACAGCTGTACAAAGTCCATGGGAATTGCCGGCGATTTAAACCCACAACCTCTCATATTCCAAGTGACAGCCTACCACTAGACCAATGAGGGGAAGAGGGAAACTGCTCCCTATTTACTTCACTTAATCCTATTGGCTTCTTACACAACAGGCCAAAACAAAAGGAAAAGATGTCGCCTGGATTATCCCTTCAATGAAAACTGATAGGCATCATGGTCCATTGGACCATGCAATTGAATATAACCATACAGAGTCCATGGGCTTTGTCTGAAATTGGAACCCATAACCTCTTGTATCCAAAGCGACAATCCTACCACTAGACAAATAAAATCGAGTGGGGAACTGAGCTTCAGTTACTTCACTTAATCCTATTGGCTTCTCACAAAGAAGGCTGAATTCTGAACTCACAGCCTCTTGTATGCCAAGCAACAAGCTTTCAACTAGACCAATGAGGGGAAGTGGGAAACTGAGTCTCTGTTACTTCACTTAATTCTATTGGCTTCTCACACAAACAGCTGAAAGAAAAGCATGAGACTACGCCTGGACTATCCCTCCAATAGCGATGCATAATAAAAGCCCTTAATAGCCCAAGTAAAATATATCTTTGTACCGTGTTAGCCAGTAGAGATAAAAAAATTGTTTAAAAGAACAGAAAGTCCTCAGTGGTTGATACCTTTTAATGGCTAACTGAAAAGATGGTAATAATTGCAAGCTTTCGAGACTACTCAGGTCTCTTCATCAGGCATGGTATAACACCAAATCTGAAGAGTCACATATTTATACACAACAGGACTTAGAATAGTGCAGTAAAAAAAAAAAAAAAAAAAAAGAACAAGTTATATGAAACAGAACTATCTCTATGGCAGGGGGCAAACTGTTGTGGGGCCATAAATACTGCTGCAGTTCAGTGTGAAAGTTTTATTGTCCTTTGATAAGGGTCTGGTCCAGGCTGTGACACGCTCGGATGGTCAGAGGAGCACATCTCTTAACTGATGTAAAAAGACATGAATCCATGAGACACATTCATTCCTTCTCTGAATGTGTCAAAGGTCATCATAAGTTTGTACTCCCATAGTCTCCTATCTCTCTGGGACTTGAAGTTTCCTTTCAATACCAGCAATTTCATGTCCATGATGCTGTGGTCTGGGTTACAAAAATGTTTGGCCACAGGTAGATCCATCCTTTTTTCTCTAATTGTGTGGCGGTGAGAATTCATCCTTGTCCTGAGCTGTTGTCCTGTCTCCCCTACATACAGATCCCCAGTTGGACATTTGGTACATATAATTAAGTACACCACATTGGTTGTGGTGCAGCTGAAGGTACCTGGGATCTTGTAGTCCTGATGTGATCTGGGAATCTTTATCTTGTCCGTTGTCAATATTAATGGACAGGTCTTGCATTTTTTCTGGTTGCAGGGAAATGTTCCTGTTGGTGTTGGAGAGGACAGGGAGCTTCTGACAATGATGCTTCTTAGATTTGGGGGCTGTCTAAAACTCAGAAGTGGGGGGTCTGGAAAAATAGATTTTAACCGGGCATCTTTTTGCAGTAATGGTTGTAGTTTCCGTGCAGCTCCTCTAAACACCTCCAGATGTGGATTGTAGGTGACTACAAGAGGGACTCGGTTGTTCTCTTCTTTGGTTTTATAATGTAGAAGATGGTTTCTTGATATTCTGGTGGCTCTTATAATCTGGTTTTCAATTGTTCTTGGGTGGTAGCCTTGATTCAGAAAGGTTTTTCTGAGGCCCTCAAGGTGATTGTCTCTATCTGTACTGTTGGAACATATCCGATTGTACCTGATAGCCTGGCTGTATACAATAGAGTTTTTATGTGTTTTGGATGAAAACTGTCCCATTTCAGGTATGTTGGACGGTCAATTGGCTTCTTGTACAGGGATGTCTGTATTTCATTGTTCCGTAGTTTAATGATGGTGTCCAAGAAGTTGATTTCCGTGCAGGAGTAGTTGAGTGTTAGGTTGATGGTGGGATGAAACTGATTAAATTGTTCATGGAAGGTCTTCAGCTGCTGCTCAGACTCTGTCCAGATAATTAAAATATCATCAATGTAACGGTAGTAGGCCAGAGGCCTGATAGGACAAGAGGCTAAAAAGTCACTCTCAAGCTTGGCCATGAAAAGATTTGCATATTGTGGTGCCATTTTGCTTCCCATTGCAGTCCCAGTCTCCTGTAGATATATGTCATTGTCAAATGCAAAGTAATTATGGGTGAGGATGAATTTTGTAAGCTTCACCACAGAATTGGCATCAGTTCCTGTATTTTCCAGGAAAATTTTGCAAGCATTTAATCCATCCTGGTGTGGAATATTCGAGTACAAGGATTCCACATCCATGGTGGCAAGGATGGTTCCCTCTGGAAGAGGACCTATTGCTGATAGTTTTTTCAATAGGTCAGTAGTGTCCTGGATGTAGCTGGTTGTATCCCTTACCAAGGGTTTAAGGATACCCTCTACCCATCCAGAGACTTGTTCAGTGAGGGTGCCCACACATGAAATGATGGGTCTTCCTGGGTTTCCAGATTTGTGAATTTTGGGAAGCATGTAGAATGTGCCTATTCTTGGACTCACCGGTATCAGTTCATCAGTTCTTATGGATATGTCAGGCAGACAAGAGGCCAACTTGTTAAGTTCCTTGTAATAGTCCTGTGTAGGGTCAGACTCCAATTTCTGATAGTAGCGTGTGTCCATCAGTTGTCTGTGTGCTTCCTTCATGTAGTCTGATTTGTTCATCATGACTATTGCACCCCCCTTGTCTGCAGGTTTAATGATGATTTCTTTGTTGGTTTTCAAAGATTTTATGGCCCTTCTCTCCTGGGCACTGATGTTGGATGGTTGCCTCCTGTGTGTGTCTAGGAAAGTGGATTTTACCAAATGTCTGAAAGTGTCTATATAGTTATCCAGATGAGGGTTGCGTCCTGGTGGAGGTGTCCAATCTGATCTTTTCCTGGTTGTCAAGATCCGTCTTCCTTCAGTCTGGGTGGATTCTGAAACATCTGCAACTTATGATGACCTTTGACACATTCAGAGAAGGAATGAATGTGTCTCATGGATTCATGTCTTTTTACATCAGTTAAGAGATGTGCTCCTCTGACCATCCGAGCGTGTCACAGCCTGGACCAGACCCTTATCAAAGGACAATAAAACTTTCACACTGAACTGCAGCAGTATTTATGGCCCACAACAGTTTGCCCCCTGCCATAGAGATAGTTCTGTTTCATATAACTTGTTCTTTTTTTTTTTTTTTTTTTACTGCACTATTCTAAGTCCTGTTGTGTATAAATATGTGACTCTTCAGATTTTGTGTTATACCATGCCTGATGAAGAGACCTGAGTAGTCTCGAAAGCTTGCAATTATTACCATCTTTTCAGTTAGCCATTAAAAGGTATCAACCACTGAGGACTTTCTGTTCTTTTAAACAATTTTCTTAATAGCCCATGCATTTAATTGCAACCATACAGAGTCCATGGGCTCTTCCTGAAATTCAAACCCACAACCTCATGTATCCAAACAACAAGCCTGCCACTAGACCAATTAGGGAAAGTGGTAAGCTGAATATCCGTTACTTCACTTAATCCTATTTGCTTCTCACACAACAGGCCAAAACAAAAGCAAAAGACGTCGCCTGGACTATCCCTTTAACTAAAACTGATGGCCATCACAGTCCATGCAATCGAATTGAGCCATACAGAGTCTTTGGACTTTGCCTGAGAATCAAAGCCACAACCTCTCGCATCCCAAGCAACAAGCCTATCACTAGACAAATGAAAAGAAGTCAGAAACTAACCCTCCGTTACTTCACTTAATCCTACTAGCTTCTCACACAACAGGCCCAAACAAAAGCAAAAGATGTTTCCTGGACTATTTTTCCAATGAAAACTGATAGGAATCATTGTCCACTGGACCAAGGAATGGATCACAGCCATATAAAGTCCAAAAGCTTTGTCAGAGATTTGAACCCTCAACCTCTTGTATCCATAGCAGCAAGCCTACCACTATAACAATGAGGAAAAGTTGAAACCTGAGCCTCCGTTACTTCACTTAATCCTATTGGCTTCTCACACAACAGGCCCAAACAAAAGCAAAAGACGTCGCCTGGACTATCCCTCCACTGAAAACGGATAGGCATCATGTTCCATTGGACCATGCAATTTAACCATAAAGTCAATGGGCTTTGCCTGAGCTTGGAACCACAAGCTCTTGCATCTCAAGCAACTAGCCTTCCACTAGATCAATGAGGGGAAGTGAGAATCTGAGCCTCCGTTACTTCACTCAATCCTATTGGCTTCTCACACAACAGGCACAGACAAAAGAAAACGACATTGCCTGGACTATCCCGCTAATGAAAACTGAAAGGTATAATGATTCATTGCACAATGCATATGAATATAGCCTACAGAGCCCATGGGCTTTGCTTGAGATTCAAACCCACAACCTCTTGTAATGAAAGCTGATAGGCATCATAGTCCATTGGACTATGCATGGAACTGCAGCCATACAAAGTCCATGGGTTTGCCTGAGATTTGAATACACAACCTCTCATTTCCCAAGCAACTACACCGTGTGCAGAATTATTAGGCAAGTTGTATTTCAGAGGATTTTTTTTTATTCTTGGTTAACAACTATGTTCTCAATCAACCCAAAAGACTCATAACTATCAAAGCTTAATATTTTTGGAAGTTGGAGTGGTTTTTTTTAGATTTGGCTATCTTAGGAGGATATCTGATTTTCCAGGTAACTATTACTATGCAGAATTATTAGGCAACTTAATAAAAATCAAATATATTCCCATCTCACTTGTTTATTTTCACCAGGTAAAAAAATACTGCTCAAAATTTAGAAATAAACATTTCTGACATGCAAAAACAAAACCCCAAAAGATTAGTGATCAATATAGCCACCTTTCTTTATGATTACACTCAACAGCCTACCATCGATAGATTGTCAGTTGCTTGATCTGTTTACGATCAATATTTCGTGCAGCAGCCACCACAGCTTCCCAGACACTGTTCCGAGAGGTGTACTGTTTTCCCTCCCTGTAGATATCACATTTTATGAGGGACCACAGGTTCTCTATGGGGTTGAGATCAGGTGAACAATGGGACCATGTCATTATTTTTTCATCTTTTAGACCTTTACTGGCCAGCGATGCTGTGGAGTATTTGGATGCATGTGATGGAGCATCGTCCTGCATGAAAATCATGTTTTTCTTGAACGATACTGACTTCTTCCTGTACCACTGCTTGAAGAAGTTGTCTTCCAGAAACTGGCAATAGGTCTGGGAGTTGAGCTTTACTCCATCCTCAACCCAAAAAGGTCCCACAAGTTCATCTTTGATCATACCAGCCCATACCAGTACCCCACCTCTACCTTGCTGGCGTCTGAGTCGGAGTGGAGCTTTCTGCCCTTAACAGATCCAGCCTCTGGCCCTTCCATCTGGCCCATCAAGATTCACTCTCATTTCATCAGTCCATAAAACCTTTGAAAAATCAGTATTAAGATATTTCATAACCCAGTCTTGACGTTTTATCTTATGTTTCTTGTTCAAAGGTGGTTGTTTTTCAGCCTTCCTTACCTTGACCATGTCCCTGATGTCACTCTGTACTCTAAGATGTACAATAGCAGTACAGCGCAGTAATGTGGGACTGAGAGGATTCCTGAAACTATCTGAGAAGGTAGTTAGCTGGTAAACCACTAGGGGGCGTAAAAGTGGAGGAAACGTATGAGCAGGGAATTCCCTAGCAGAGGTAATACTAGTCAAGCCCACCAGATGGCAGTAGAATCGTCAGAAAGCCGTGTCACAACATGAGGTCTTGTAAGTACACAAGGGCAAAGTCTAAACGTAGTCAGAGGGAAGCAAATAGTCAGTAGCCGGGAAATCAGAGCCTAGAAGCGAGGGGGAGTGGGAAGACAAGACAGAATTAAGGTAAACAGATAAGGAACGAACAGGGAGACAGCAGGAGAGACACTGATGGCAACAGACAACAGAGGAGGTTAACAGGTCAGGTGAACACGGAGGTCAGGAGGGAGCAGGGCAGACAACAGGTCACTCAAGAGCAGAACACAGCAGAGCCAGAAGTATCACTGGTGAAGTCCAGGAGAAACAGTGCCCTAATAAAGCAGCCTGACCTCCAGAACGAGGCAGAAAGGATTAACCCCTAACGTGACCTGCATCAGAAGTGAAACTAAAAAAAAGGCTCAGCTCCAGCTGAGCCAGGAGTCAATCATGACAGTACCCCCTGCTCAAGGGGGGGCCACCAGACCCCAGGTTTCCCAAGAAACCTTCTATGAAAGGCACGAGTAAGTCAGTCAGCATGGACAGATCGTGCCGGAACCCAGGATCGCTCCTCCAGTCCGTAACCCCTCCAATGTACCAAGTACTGAAGCGAACTACGGACCCACCGAGAATGGATGATTCGCTCAATCTCGTGTTCCATCTGACCATCCACCGAAACGGGAGGAGGGGGATGAGGACACTCGGAAACAGAAGGAACAAAAGGCTTGAGCAGAGATTTGTGAAACACATTAGAAATGCGAAAGGACTGCGGTAACCGCAGACGAAAAGCTACTGGGTTGACAATCTCGATGATCTCATACGGACCAATAAATTTTGGACCCAACTTAGTGGAAGGAATTCTCAGACGAATGTTTTTGGTAGACAACCAAACTTTATTCCACACCTGAAAATTAAATCCTACCGATCGTCTCTAGTCAGCAGAGCGCTTTTGCCGCCCTAAAGCCACCTCAAAATTATGCCGGACCTCCCTCCAAACCTCCTCCAACTGCTGAACTGCAGAATCAGCCCCAGGACACCCAGAATCAAGTCTGGTAAATTCACCGAAATGGAGATGGTATCCATAGTTACAAAAAAATGGAGTAGTACCCGTGGACTGATGGACCCAGTTATTGAAAGCAAACTCAGCCATAGGCAGTGAGGAACACCAATCGTCCTGCTGAGACGTAGCCAGACACCGCAGAATTTGTTCCAATGACTGATTAGTTCTCTCAGTCTGCCCATTGGTCTCGGGAGGGTAAGATGAAGAAAAGGACAACTCAATACCCAGCCGTCTACAAAATGCTCTCCAAAATTTGGAAACGAACTGAACCCCCCTGTCGGACACAATGTTAACAGGGATGCCATGCAATCTAACCACCTGTTCAATAAACAATTTGGACAGAGTCTCAGCATTAGGTAATCCCGACAAGGGAACAAAATGCGCCTGTTTGCTCAATCTGTCCACCACCTCCCAGACAACAGTCTTGCCAGCGGAAACAGGTAAATTAGTGATAAAATCCATGGACAAATGAGTCCAGGGCCTATCCGGAATTGGTAAGGGCACTAATTCCCCGGCCGGCCGGTTATGGGGAACTTTAGCACGTGCACACGCATCACAAGCAGGCACAAACACGGCGACATCGGAGTACATAGAGGGCCACTAAAACAACCTGGCAATAGCCTTACGAGTAGCTGAGACCCCCGGATGACCACCAAGCACAGAGTCATGAAATTCCTGGAGAACCCGTAATCAAAACTGGACAGGAACAAACAATTTGGCATCTGGAACCAGGTTAATAGCACAATCGTAAGGACGGTGTGGTGGCAGGACCTAAGCCTCTTTTTCAGAGAACACATCGCCAAAATCCTTCAGGTACTCCGGAATACCCTCCAGATTAGTTGAAGACACCTGAACAGTGATAAGACAACCATTAGAACATTTAGGACCCCATTTAACAATATCGCGAGAGTCCCAGTCAATTACAGGATTATGCATGTGCAACCAGGGGAATCCCAGCACCAGTCCCGCAGGGAGATTATCCATGATATAACATGAAATAAGTTCCTGATGAAGGGACCCCACTTTAATCAAAAATTCCTCACAGACAAATTCAACCACATTTCGTGACAATGGTATCCTATCAATAGCAATAATGTGAACTGGAGTCTCTAGCCTAACTGTCCCTATCTTAGCTTTGGAAACCAGACTGGAGTCAATGAATTTCATGGAGGAACCACAGTCCACGAAAGCAGAGGCTGGAACACAACAGTCTCCTATTACAAGTTCCACCTCAAGCAAAATTTTTTGGAAAGAGGAAAAGAGTACCTGAGGGTCTGGGTGACCTCCTCGAACATCACCCAGACCTAAGCGTTTCCCGACGGTTTAGTAGCAGGAGGACAGGTAGGACAGTCCTTCCTCCAATGTCCCGGACTTCCACAGTAGAAACACAATTTCCACTCCCTTCGTCGTCTCCTCTCCTTCTCCTTGTAATCTGTGGCACTGACCTCCATGGGCTCCGCAAGTGGAACAACCTCAGCTTTGACCGGGCATAATGAGGTTTCCCGCACGGTCACTCCTCTCTCCCACAACCTCCGATCCATCCGTACTGCCTGGGTCATGGCCTCCTCCAAAGAACTGGGTGGAGGATGAAGGGCCAGAGCGTCCTTGAGATGATCAGAGAGTCCGCTCCTAAACTGGCATCTCAGAGCAGAATCATTCCAGGAAACTGTCGTAGACCACTGCCTGAACTCAGAACAATACCACTCTGCAGTGCGTCTACCCTGAGAGAGACCCATGATCCTGTCCTCTGCCACCATGACCCGGTCCGGTTCATCATAAATAAGTCCTAGGGCGTCAAAAAACCTATCCACAGACATACGCTCAGGGGCTGTTGGAGGTAAAGAAAAGGCCCAAGTATGAGGTCCCTCCCTAAGCAAGGAAATTATTATCCCCACCCGCTGACTATCATCCCCAGAGGAACGGGGTCTAAGAGAAAAAAGTAATTTACAGCTCTCCCGAAACGTGTGAAACCTCTCCTCTCCGGAAAACTTATCCGGGAGCATGACCGTGGGTTCCGGAGAATGGAATGATACATCTACGGGACCGGGCTGTGATTGAGTCATGGAACCCTGGAAAGCCTTTACTGCAGCAGCAAGCTCCCCCTGGAGTTGAGTATGGGAAGAGGCTAGGGCTCTATGCTCAATGGATAAGTCCTGGATCATTTGAGTCAAATTAGATATCTGATCCGTAAGGATACGTAACGGATCCATAGGGGTAAAAATGTAATGGCCAGTGATAATGTCACGCTGTACTCTAAGATGTACAATAGCAGTACAGCGCAGTAATGTGGGACTGAGAGGATTCCTGAAACTATCTAAGAAGGTAGTTAGCTGGTAAACCACTAGGGGGCGTAAAAGTGGAGGAAACGTATGAGCAGGGAATTCCCTAGCAGAGGTAATACTAGTCAAGCCCACCAGATGGCAGTAGAATCGTCAGAAAGCCGTGTCACAATATGAGGTCTTGCAAGTACAGAAGGGCAAAGTCTAAACGTAGTCAGAGGGAAGCAAATAGTCAGCAGCCGGGAAATCAGAGCCTAGAAGCGAGAGGGTGTGGGAAGATAAGACAGAATTAAGGTAAATAGATAAGGAACGAACAGGGAGACAGCGGGAGAGACACTGATGGCAACAGACAACAGAGGAGGTTAACAGGTCAGGTGAACACGGAGGTCAGGAGGGGGCAGGGCAGACAACAGGTCACTCAAGAGCAAAACACAGCAGAGCCAGAAGTATCACTGGCGAAGTCCAAGAGAAACAGTGCCCTAATAAAGCAGCCTGACCTCCAGAACGAGGCAGAAAGGATTAACCCCTAACGTGACCTGCATCAGAAGTGAAACTAAAAAAAAGGCTCAGCTCCAGCTGAGCCAGGAGTCAATCATGACACCTGAGTATGGCACACCTTTTTTGGAGCTTTTTGATACTCCAGTAACGCTGCAGCTCTGAAATATGGCCAAACTGGTGGAAAATGGCATCTTGGCAGCTTCACGCTTGATTTTCCTCAATTCATGGGCAGTTATTTTGCGCCTTTTTTTGGCCACACGCTTCTTGTGACCCTGTTGGCTATTTGCCATGAAACGCTTGATTGTTTGGTGATCACGCTTCAAAAGTTTGGCAATTTCAAGACTGCTGCATCCCTCTGCAAGACATCTCACAATTTTGGACTTTTCAGAGCCCGTCAAATCTCTCTTCTGAACCATTTTGCTAAAGGAAAGGAAGTTGCCTAATAATTAAGAACATCTTATATAGGGTGTTGTTGTCATTACACCACACCCCTCCTCATTACAGAGATGCACATCACCTGATTTACTTTATTGGTAGTTGGCTCTCAAGCCTATACAGCTTGGAGTAGGACAACATGTATAAAAAGTATCATGTGATCAAAATACTCATTTGCCTAATAATTCTGCACACAGTGGTTAACAACCTCCGTTACTTCACTTAATCCTATTGTCTTCTCACACAACAGGCTGAAACAAAAGACTACCCCTCCAATGAAATCTGATAGGCATCTTGGTCTATTGGACCATGAACTTGAATGTGGACCTATAGAGGCCACGTGGCTTTTCCTGACATTCAAACAAGCAACCTATCATATCCTAAGTGACAAGCCTACCACTAGACCAATGAGTACAAGTGGAAAACTGAGCTTCTGTTACTTCACTTAATCCTATTGGCTTCTCACACAACAGGCCCAAACAGAAGCAAAATACATCACCTGGACTATCCCTTCAATGAAAACTGATATGCATCATGGTCCATGGGCCTTGCCTGAGATTTTAACCCACAATCTCTCACATTTCAAGCAACAAGCGTACCACTGGACCAATGAAAAGATGTCAGAAATTGAGCCTCCGTTACTTCAGCTAATCCTATTGGCTTCTCACACAACAGGCGCAAACAAACGCAAAAAATGTCTCCTGAACTATCCCTCCAATGAAAATTGATAGGCATCATGGTCCATACCATAGAATTAAGCAATACAGAGCCCATGGGTTTTGCCTGAGATTCAAACACACAAACTCTCAGTATCCCAAGCCACAAGCCTACCACTAGACCAATGAAAAGACACAGGAAACTAAACCTCCGTTACTTCACTTAATCTTACTGGCTTCTTAAACAACAGGCCCAAACAAAAGCAAAAAACGCCGCCTGGACGATCCCTCCAATGTAAACTCATAGGCATCATGGTCCATGTATTTAAATGCCACCTTACAGAGTCCATGGGCGTTGCCTAAGATTCATGGTCCATTGGAATATGTAATGGATGGAGCCATATAAAGTCCATGGGCTTTGCCTGAGATTTGAAAACACAATCATATCCCAAGCAACTAGCCTACCGCTAGACCAATGAGATGAAATAGGAGACAGAGCCTCCGTTATGTCACTTAATCCAATTGGCTTCTCACACAACAGGCCCAAACAAAAGATGTCGCCTGGACTGTCCCTCCAATGAAAACTGATAGGCATCATTGTCCATTGGAGCATGCAATAGATAAAAGTCATACAGAGTCTATAAGCATTGCCTAAGATTCGAAACCCACAACCTCTCATATACCAAGCAACAAGCCTACCACTAGACCAATGAGGTGAAGTTGGAAACTGAACCTCTGTTACTTCACTTAATCCTATTGGCTTCTCACACAACAGTCCCAAACAAAAGATTTCACCTGGACTTATCCCTCCAATAAAAACTGATAGGCATCATGGTCCAAGCTTTTGAATGCAGCCATACAGAGCCCAAGGCCTTTCCCTGAGATTCAAAATCACAACCTCTCGTATACCAAGTAACAAGCCTACCAATAGACCAATGAGGGGAAGTAGGAAACTGAGTTTCCGTTACTTCACTTAATCCTATTGGCTTCTCACACAACAGGCCCAAACACAAATGTCACCTGGACTATCCCTCCAATGAAAAACTGACTGGCATCATGGTCTATGGACCGTGCAATGGACTGCAGACATACAGTGTCCATGAACATTGCCTGAGATTCCAACCCACAACCTCTTGTACACCAAGCTATAAGCCGATGTGAAGCCCCACAGGTGTTGTGTCGGTGCATTACCTTCAGGGACTCCACGCAGCTGGATCTGGTCACAGGTAGGAGATCTTCTTCTTGTCGTGACGCCACTCTCAGTATTGCGGCCAGTAGGGACCGCCACTGCAGGTTGAGGGTCGCCTGGGGCTGATGGTATGTGCAGTTAGTTGGAATAGCCTCCTGAGAGTGAGGCAAGCCCCAGGGCCCGGTGTAGATGCGTAGTACTACAAGTCGCAGAATGACTCACACAGGCAGAACTGTCTTTCAAGGGCTTTACTCACATTTGATGGCAGGGTGAGTAGCCCGGGCGTAGCTGAGATGAACCAGGTGGGAACCAGGTATCCTTCAGGCTGACTTTATGAGGGTGACTACCAACTCGCCTTCCTTAGCCCTTGGTGGTTTGGGGTGACCCCGACTTTGAGTCCCTATGGGGGTCACCCAGGGAAGATGCTGCAGCCTCTCTCCCCTTCGTTCGCCGTGTGCTTGTCGCCTGGGCCAGATCACTCCAGCTTCTTGCCTCCTGTGAGCTATGGGCCCTAACTGTGGCTACGTGGCTGCGGCTTTTGTGGTGTTGTGGTGTGGGCTTTGAGAGCCCCACACCGGCAGGTTTAGCAAAAGAAAGCTGGATCTATCTCCGCTTCGGGATCTGCCGCCCGGTTGGGCCTGGTGCTCTCTAGCAGTCTCCTTACTTCCCACTCCGTGCTTTCTCTCTAGCTGAAGCTGGCTTTCAGGCAGCACTCCTAGTTGACCGTTCTCCCCCGTCAGTAGCCACTGCGCGGGCGCTGTTAGACAGCAACAGCCCCACAGGTCTGCTCCTCACTGAGCCCTATGGAGTTCTCTGCTCTAACTGACTCACTGCTCCTCCTCTCCTGTTCTTGCCTACGCCACCTAGCAACCAGACTCTCTTACCACACCCCTTGAGAGGAGATGGAGGCTTTTGGCCCCCTCCACTATTCCAGTGAAGGTCAAGGCTTTGCCCCCTCCTGGGACCCCCAGGGGTCCTCTCATGGGTACATGTGTGAGACCTGATCACTATGCGCCTGTGTTCCACACCCCTGTCAGCCTTCTGGATTACCTGTGTTGTACTGTCCCCAGCATGGGTGCAGTACTCAGTGGTGCCTGACCAGGTCAGGGGCGCCACATTCCCCCTTAGTTATCACCAGCACGTCCTCGGGCTGCAAGACAACATTTTAAAATGCATAAAACATTAAAACATGTAAAACATTTAAAAGCACCAGGTACCATACATCACCACCCTCCACCCACAAGTCCGTTAACCCACCCAAAACCCTCTCACGTTGGCCGCGCCTTCAGCCACTTCTGGCAGGATGTAGAGGCGGCTTTCATGGGCTGGTGGTTTCAGGGTATACCTGGCCTGGTGGATCCGCGCCTTCAGCCTCTTCTGGCAGGATGCAGAGGCGGCCTCCACATGCTGACCAGGTACCCTCTTTGTGGTGGTGAGCCAAGGCCCCATAAACAGGCGTGCTCTCTGGTTGCAGGTGAGCCAAGGCCCTATATACGGACGGGCTCCTCCTGGTTGCAGACGAGCCAAGCACCTAAACAGGCTGACTCTGGTGGTGGTGGTGCCCTTTTGGTGTAACTATTTACACTGCGAGAGTTTGTGGCTATAGCCAGTTCATAGCCTTAAGGTTTATGGTTTTTCTCACAATAGTTTTTGTGGGCACATGCTTAAACGTTGCAAAACAAAACTTTTCAAAACTTTAACTTCTGTACTTCTTTCTTTACTTTACTTTACTTTACTCCTCTTTACCAGGGCTTGAGCCTGTATGGCTGCGGCACCTGCTGCTTTCTTGCTCTTTGTCGTCGTCTGTGGTAGTTTCATCTGTAGGTTCTTTGTCTTTTCTTTCTTGATCTTCATCTGTGTCTTTATCTCTGTCTTTTCTTTCTTGTAGCATGGGGTGGCTGTAAGGTTTGCTGGTGCATAGTGCTACGTCAAGCGCGTACAGTCCTCTTTCGCCTTCATGCATAGTGAATTGTACTGAATCCCCCATCTTTAGGTTTCTGCCAGGGTGTCCTCTAGGCAGATGAGCGCTTACATCTCTTCTGTTAACAAATATTCCTTCCTTGATACCAGGGGCTACAATAAAGCCGTATCCGCTTTTCAAGTTGAAATCTTCCACTACTCCTCTGCAAAGGGGTCCTCTAACCTGGGCTCTGGACCTTCTCAGTAACCTTTTCTCCTGTAGGTCTCTGGCTGCAACTTCCCTCTGCTCTGGAGATTGTGGTGCAGGGGACAACGTTGTTTTGTTGCGACGCCTTGTTCTGCGGCCTGAACTCTGCGTGGTACAGCTTGCAAACTCCCAGGTGAGACTTTTAGGCAGATCCTCGTCAGCGGACGGTGTCAGGTCTTCCTCATCCCAACGGGAATAGGGCAACATCTCCGGCTCTGAGTATAGATCCACTGCTGGTGGCTCCGGAGTCAGCTCCTCAGCTTCCTGGCCTCCTCTCCCCCTTAGTGCTTCTGAGCACTCTGGTTGTGGTAGCGCTGGAGATGAGTGGTCCTCAGCTGGTCTGGGCGGTGGACTCTCTGGCGCGGCTGCAGGGGTTGCCTGAATCTCCTTGGGGGTATGCGGAGGGAGCAGATACCGATCCACCATCTCTTGTGGGAACTGGGCCTCTAGGTCAGCCTTCAGCTTCCAGTATTCGGGGTCCTCTCCTATCAGGGTCTTCCTAGCAGGGACCTCTTTGGACTGGGGGGCGGTGTCTGCTCTGGCCTTGCAGGCCGGGGTAAATGATGAGGTAATCTCTTCTTGGCGGGCCGCGCCCGGCATGGCGGCGGCCTGGTCTTGGCGGGCCGCGCCCTGTATGGCGGCGGCCTGGTCTTGGCGGGCCGCGCCCGGCATGGCGGCGGCCTGGTCTTGGCGGGCCGCGCCCGCCATGGCGGCGGCCTGGTCTTGGCGGGCCGCGCCCGGCATGGCGGCGGCCTGGATCGGCGTCGCAGCTGTGATGGAATCTGTGCAGGCTGGGCTGGGCGTCGCTGCAGGGACCGGGTCTTGGTGGGCCGAGCAGGGCATCGCTGCGGCGGCCGGGGCTTGGCGGGCCGCGCCTGGCGTGGCTGCGGCCTGGTTCAGCACCTCACTTGCGGCGCGGACGAGCGTTGCTGCGGCGGTGGGGTCTCGGCGGGCCGGGCCTAGCAGGGCGGCGGCCTGGGTCAGCGTTACGCCTGCGGCGCGGATGAGGGTCGCGGTGGCAGCCGGTTCTTTGCGGGCCGGACTGGGCGTTGCTGCAGGGACCGGGTCTTGGTGGGCCGAGCAGGGCATCGCTGCGGCCGCTGGGGCTTGGAAGGCCGCACCTGGCGTGGCTGCGGCCTGCTTCAGCGTCGCCGCACCGGACGCCTCTTCGGGGACCGCGGGCGTGGCAGCAGGGGTCGGGGCACTTGCGCTGGCCGGGGTATCACTCGACTCACCCACCGGTGGCAGCATCGGGGTCTGCGTCATCGCCGTCCTGTCTGGCACTCGGCGCGCGGCTCTCCTTTCATAGGCCCGAACCGCCGCGGTCATCTCCAGCATTTCCATTCGTTCTTCCCGGATCTGCTCCACAACCCGGGTCTCCAGTCGGTCGCAGAACTGGGCCAGCTCCCGATACCACCAGGCAGCGGAGCCCGGTTCTGGATTTCTGCGGTCAGACGCCATTTCTTCTGCGCCCTCTTCTGCGCGACTCTCCAGCTGTGGACTCGCCGTTGCCTCTGATAGCAAGCTGTTCAGTTTCTGCTCTGCCTCTTTCAGCAGCTCCTCTCCCAGCAGCAGGCTTGTGGCTCCCTTTCTGTCCCGACGTCTCTGGACGCTTCCACTCTCATCACAAGCGAGGTCAGAACTCTCTAGGGGATCTCTGGGTAGCCACACCTCTTCGTGGGCGGTAACTTCTTCCAGCGCGGGCTGCTGTTGTTTTTCAGCGCGCTTTTCATGGTGGCAATATGGCGGCGCTTCCAATTTTTCAAGCGGACCGCCCAGGCACATGGTCACCTGTCTGAACAGGTCTAGTCCTTATCCTGTTCGTGACGCCAGATGTGAAGCCCCACAGGTGTTGTGTCGGTGCATTACCTTCAGGGACTCCACGCAGCTGGATCTGGTCACAGGTAGGAGATCTTCTTCTTGTCGTGACGCCACTCTCAGTATTGCGGCCAGTAGGGACCGCCACTGCAGGTTGAGGGTCGCCTGGGGCTGATGGTATGTGCAGTTAGTTGGAATAGCCTCCTGAGAGTGAGGCAAGCCCCAGGGCCCGGTGTAGATGCGTAGTACTACAAGTCGCAGAATGACTCACACAGGCAGAACTGTCTTTCAAGGGCTTTACTCACATTTGATGGCAGGGTGAGTAGCCCGGGCGTAGCTGAGATGAACCAGGTGGGAACCAGGTATCCTTCAGGCTGACTTTATGAGGGTGACTACCAACTCGCCTTCCTTAGCCCTTGGTGGTTTGGGGTGACCCCGACTTTGAGTCCCTATGGGGGTCACCCAGGGAAGATGCTGCAGCCTCTCTCCCCTTCGTTCGCCGTGTGCTTGTCGCCTGGGCCAGATCACTCCAGCTTCTTGCCTCCTGTGAGCTATGGGCCCTAACTGTGGCTACGTGGCTGCGGCTTTTGTGGTGTTGTGGTGTGGGCTTTGAGAGCCCCACACCGGCAGGTTTAGCAAAAGAAAGCTGGATCTATCTCCGCTTCGGGATCTGCCGCCCGGTTGGGCCTGGTGCTCTCTAGCAGTCTCCTTACTTCCCACTCCGTGCTTTCTCTCTAGCTGAAGCTGGCTTTCAGGCAGCACTCCTAGTTGACCGTTCTCCCCCGTCAGTAGCCACTGCGCGGGCGCTGTTAGACAGCAACAGCCCCACAGGTCTGCTCCTCACTGAGCCCTATGGAGTTCTCTGCTCTAACTGACTCACTGCTCCTCCTCTCCTGTTCTTGCCTACGCCACCTAGCAACCAGACTCTCTTACCACACCCCTTGAGAGGAGATGGAGGCTTTTGGCCCCCTCCACTATTCCAGTGAAGGTCAAGGCTTTGCCCCCTCCTGGGACCCCCAGGGGTCCTCTCATGGGTACATGTGTGAGACCTGATCACTATGCGCCTGTGTTCCACACCCCTGTCAGCCTTCTGGATTACCTGTGTTGTACTGTCCCCAGCATGGGTGCAGTACTCAGTGGTGCCTGACCAGGTCAGGGGCGCCACACCTACATCTAGACCAATGAGGAGAAGTGGGAAAAGAAACCTCCGTTACTTCACTTAATCCTATTGGCTTCTCAGTCAACAGGCCCAAACAAAATCAAAAGACGTCACCTGGACTATCCCTCCAATAAAAACTGATAGGCATCATGGTTCAAGGACCGAGCAATTGAATGTAGTCATGGGCTTTAGCCTAAGATTCAAACCCACAACCTCTCATACCCCAAGCTACAAGCTCACCACTAGACCAATGAGGAGAAGAAACTGAGCCTCTGTTACTTCATTTAACGCTATTGGCTTCTCACACAACAGGCCCAAACAAGATACATTGCCTGGACTATCCCTCCAATGAAAACTGATAGGCATCACTGTCCATGAAATTGAATGTGGCCATACAGAGTCCACAGACTTTGCCTGAGATTTGAAACTCACAACCTCTTGTATCCCAAGCAGCAAGCCTACCACCAGACCAATAAGAAGTGGGAACTGAACTTTCTTTACTTCACTTGATGTAATGAACAATGAAAACTTATAGGCATCATTGTCCATTGGAGCATGCAATAGATAAACGTCATACAGAGTCCATAAGCTTTGCCTAAGATTCGAAACCCACAACCTCTCATATACCAAGCCTACCACTAGACCAATGAGGTGAAGTTGGAAACAGAACCTCTGTTACTTCACTTAATCTTATTGGCTTCTCACACAACAGGCCCAAACAAAAGATTTCACCTGGACTATCCCTCCAATAAAAACTGATAGGCATCATGGTCCAAGCATTTGAATTCAGCCATACAGAGCCCAAGGCCTTTGCCTGAAATTCAAAATCACAGCCTCTCGGCAACAAGCCTACCAATAGACCAATGAGGGGAAGTGGAAAACTGAGTTTTCGTTACTTCACTAAATCCTATTGGCTTCTCACACAACAGGCCCAAACAAAGATGTGACCTGGACTATCCCTCCAATGAAATCTGACAGGCATCATGGTCTATGGACCATGCAATGGGCTGCAGCCATACAGAGTCCATGAACATTGCCTGAGATTCCAACCCACAACCTCTCATACCCCAAGCTATAAGCCTACAACTAGACCAATGAGGAGAAGTGGGAAAAGGAGCCTGCGTTACTTCACTGAATCCTATTGGCTTCTCAGTCAACAGGCCCAAACAAAAGCAGTCGCCTGGACTATCCCTTCAGTAAAAACTGATAGGCATCATGGTTCAAGGACTGTGCAAATGAATGTAGCCACAGGCTTTAGCCTAAAGGCCCCGTCACACTAAGCAACATCGCTAGCAACATCGCTGGTAACGAACAACTTTTGTGACGTTGCTAGCGATGTTGCTGTGTGTGACATCCAGCAACAACCTGGCCCCTGCTGTGAGGTCGTTGGTTGTTGCTGAATGTCCTGGGCCATTTTTTAGTTGTTGCTGTCCCGCTGTGAAGCACAGATCGCTGTGTGTGACAGCGAGACAGCAACAACTAAATGTGCAGGCAGCAGGAGCCGGCTTCTGCGGAGGCTGGTAACCAATGTAAACATCGGGTAACCAAGAAGCCCTGTCCTTGGTTACCCGATATTTACCTTTGTTACCAGCCTCCAGCGCTCTCACTGTCAGTGCCGGCTCCTGCTCTGTGCACATGTAGCTGCAGCACACATTGGGTTAATTAACCCGATGTGTGCTGTAACTAGGAGAGCAAGGAGCCAGCGCTAAGCAGTGTGCGCTGCTCCCTGCTCTGTGCACATTTAGCTGCAGCACAGATCGGGTTAATTAACCCGATGTGTGATGTAACTAGGAGAGCAAGGAGCCAGCGCTAAGCATTGTGCGCTGCTCCCTGCTCTGTGCTCTGTGCACATTTAGCTGCAGCACACATCGGGTTAATTAGCCTGATGTGTGCTGTAACTAGGAGAGCAGGAAGCCAGCGCTCAGTGTGCGCTGCTCCCTGCTCTCTGCACTGTAGCTCCGTGCGGCGGGGGCTTGTCACTGGTTGCTGGTGAGCTCACCAGCAACTTGTGTAGCGACGCTCCAGCGATCCCTGCCAGGTCAGGTTGCTGGTGGGATCGCTGGAGCGTCGCAGTGTGACATCTCACCAGCAACCTCCTAGCAACTTACCAGCGATCCCTATCGTTGTTGGGATCGCTGGTAAGTTGCTTAGTGTGACTGGACCTTAAGATTCAAACACACAACCTCTCGCACCCCAAGCTACAATCTACAAGCTCACTACTAGACCAATGAGGAGAAGATGCAAGATACATCACCTGGACTATCCCTCCAATGAAAACTGATAGGCATCACTGTCTATAAAAATGAATGTGGCCATAAAGAGTTCACAGGCTTTACCTGAGATTCAAAACTCACAACCACTTGTATCCCAAGCAACATTGTCTACCACTAGACCAATGAGGGGAAGTGGGAAATGGAGGCTTCATTACTTCACTTAATCCTATTGGCTTCTCACACAACCAGCTTAAACGAAAGCAGTCACCCTCCAATGAAAACAAACTGATAGGCATCATGGTCCCTTCAACGGATCACAGTCACAGTGAGACCATGGGCTTTGCCTCAGATTCTAACCCACAGCCGCTTGTATTCCAAGGTACAAGCCTACCACTTGACCAATGAGGCTTATAGTCCCACTTCCCCTCAGTGGCCTAATGGTAGGCTTGTCACTTGTGATATGGGAGGTTGTGGGTTTGAATTTCAGGCAAAGCCCATGTACTCTGTATACCTGCATGGACTATGAGGAGTATCAGTTCTCATTGGAGGGATAGTCCAGGTGACATCTTTTGCTTTTGTTTGAGTCTGTGTGAGAAGCCAATAGGGTTAAGTGAAGTAACGGAGGCCTGGATTTCCACTTCACATCATTGTTCTACTGGTAGGCTTGTTGCCTATGATATGAGAGGTTGTGGGTTCAAATCTCAGGCGAAAGCCCCTGGACTAAATTTGGCTACATTCAATTGCATGGGCCAATGAACAATGATGTTTATCAGTTTTCATTGGTGGTATAGTCCAGGCTACAACTTTTGGTTTTTTTTTGGACCTGTTGTATGAGTAGTCAATAGGATTAAGTGGAGTAATGGAGGTAAACTTTCCCACGTCCCCTCGTTGGTCTAGTGGTATGCCTCTTGCTTGGGATACAATCAGTTATTGCTTTGAATCTCCAGCAAAGCTTATGGACTTTATATGGCTGGCTATTCCATTCCATGGACCATGATGCACATCAGTTTTCAATGGAGCGATCGTCCAGGTGACGTCTTTTGCTTTTGTTTGGGCCTGTTGGGTCAGAAGCCAATAGATTTAAGTGAAGTAATGGAGGTTTGGCTTTCGGTTTCCGCATTGGTCTAGTGATAGGCTTATAGCTTGTGACATGAGTGGTTTGGGATTTGAACCCCAGGCAAAGCCCATTGACTATGTATGGCTGCATTCAAATTGATAGACAATGGTACCAATCAGAATTCATTGGAGGGATAATCTAGCTAATGTCTTTTGCTTTTTTTTGGACCTGTTGTGTGAGAAGCTAATAGGATTAAGTGAAGTAATGGAGGCTTAAGCTGGTGTCACACATAACGACGACGACAACGACGTCGCTGCTACGTCACCATTTTCTGTGACGTTGCAGCGACGTCCCGTCGCTGTCGCTGTGTGTGACATCCAGCAACGACCTGGCCCCTGCTGTGAGGTCGCCGGTCGTTGCTGAATGTCCAGCTTCATTTTTTGGTCGTCACTCTCCCGCTGTGACACACACATCGCTGTGTGTGACAGCGAGAGAGCGACGAAATGAAGCGATCAGGAGCCGGCACTGGCAGCTGCGGTAAGCTGTAACCAGCGTAAACATCGGGTAACCAAGGGAAGACCTTTCCCTGGTTACCCGATGTTTACGCTGGTTACCAGCCTCCGCTCTTGCTGCCAGTGCCGGCTCCTGCACTGTGACATGTGGCTGCAGTATGCATCGGGTAATTAACCCGATGTATACTGTAGCAAGGAGAGCAAGGAGCCAGCGCTAAGCAGTGCGCGCGGCTCCCTGCTCTCTGCACTGTGACATGTAGCTGCAGCACACATCGGGTTAATTAACCCGATGTGTGCTGCAGGAGAGCAAGGAGCCAGCGCTAAGCGTGGCTCCCTGCTCTCTGAACATGTAGCACAGCGACCTTATGATCGCTGCTTCTGCTGTGTTTGACAGCTAAGCAGCGATCATAACAGCAACTTACAAGGTCGCTGTTACGTCACCGAAAATGGTGACGTAACAGCGACGTCGTTGTCGCTGTCGTTTAGTGTGACACCAGCTTAAGGGGTGCTTCACACACAGCGAGCTCGCTGCCGAGATCGCTGCTGAGTCACGTTTTTTGTGACGCAGCAGTGACCTCATTAGCGATCTCGCTGTGTGTGACACTGAGCAGCGATCTGGCCCCTGCTGCGAGATCGCTGCTCGTTACACACAGCCCTGGTTCGTTTTCTTCAAAGGCCGCTGTGTGTGACAGCGAGAGAGCGACGAAATGAAGCGAGCAGGGAGCAGGAGCCGGCATCTGGCAGCTGCGGTAAGCTGTAACCAAGATAAACATCGGGTAACCAAGGTGGTTACCCGATATTTACCTTAGTTACCAGCCTCCGCAGCTCTCACGCTGCCTGTGCTGCCGGCTCCGGCTCTCTGCACATGTAGCTGCATTACACATCGGGTTAATTAACCCAATGTGTACTGTAGCTAGGAGAGCAAGGAGCCAGCGCTAAGCAGTGTGCACGGCTCCCTGCTCTCTGCACATGTAGCTGCATTACACATCGGGTTAATTAACCCGATGTGTACTGTAGCTAGGAGAGCAAGGAGCCAGCGCTAAGCAGTGTGCGCGGCTCCCTGCTCTCTGCACATGTAGCTGTATTACACATCGGGTTAATTAACCCGATGTGTACTGTAGCTAGGAGAGCAAAGCTAAGCGGTGTGCGCTGGTAACTAATGTAAACATCGGGTAACCATACCCGATGTTTACCTTAGTTACCAGTGTCCGCAGCTTCCAGATGCCGGCTCCGTGCAAGCGCAGCGTCGCTTGCACGTCGCTGCTGGCTGGGGGCTGGTCACTGGTCGCTGGTGAGATCTGCCTGTTTGACAGCTCACCAGCGACCATGTAGCGATGCAGCAGCGATCCTGACCAGGTCAGATCGCTGGTCGGATCGCTGCTGCATCGCTAAAGTGTGAAGGTACCCTTAGCTTCCCACTTCACCTCACATGTCTAATGGTAGACTTGATGCTTGGGATTTGAGAGGTTGTGAGTTTGAATCCCAGGCGAAGCCCATGGAGTTTGTACTACATTGTCCAATGCACCATGATGCCAATAACTCTTCATTGGAGGGATAGTCCAGGCGACATTTTTTGCTTTTGTTTGGGCCTGTTGTGTGAGAAGACAATAGGATTAAGTGAAGTTACAGAGGATGTCTTTCATACTTCACCTCTTTGGTCTAGTGGTATGCTTCTTGCTTGGTATAGGAGAGGTTGTGGGTTTAAATCTCAGGCAAAGCGCATCAACGCTGTATGGCTGCATTGAATTCCATGGTGCATATCAGTTTTCATTGGAGGAATAGTCCAGGTGACATCTTTTGTTTGAACCTGTTGTGTGAGAAGCCAATAGGAAAGGATTAAGGGAAGTAACGGAGGCTCCATTTCTCACTTTCACTCCTTGGTCTAGTGGTACGCATGTTGTTTGGTAATACAAGAGGTTCTGGGTTCATATCTCAGGCAAATATGGACTCGTATGGCTGCATTCAAACGCATGGACCATGATGTGTATCAGTTTTCATTGGAGGGATAGTCTAGGTGACGTATTTTGCTTTTGTTTGGACCTGTTGTGTGCGAAGGTAATAGGATTAAGTGAAGTAACGGAGGCTCAGTTTCTCTCTTCCCCTCATTGGTAGGCTTGTCACTTAGGGTTAGTAGAGGTTGTGCATTGAAATCTGAGGCAAGGCCCATGGAGAGCAGCAACAGCATCGGGGTGAGGTATGCTGCCGTTATTCCACTGAGAGAGGCATCAGCACCGGGCTGAGGAGAGCCGTCATTACTACAGGGACAGCGGCACTAGTATCTGGGCAAGTAGAGCCGCCATTATTACACTGAGAGAGGCATTAGCACCATGGTGAGGAGAACCACCATTATTCCACTGAGCGGCATCAGCACTGGGGTGAGCTGTAATTAGTCCACTGAGTGCGGCACCAGAGTGAGGAGAGCCGCCATTATTACATTGAGAGCCGCACCAGCATTGGAGTCAGGAGAGCCGCCATTATTACACTAAGAGCTGCAAAAGCACCGGATTGAAGACAGCCGCCATTATTCCACTGAGAGCAGCAGTGGAGTGAGAAGAGCTTCTTTTATTATACTGAGAGCAGCTTCAGCACCAGGGTGAGGAGAACTGCCATTATTCCACTGGGAGCGGCACGGGATAAGTAGAGCAGTCATTGTTACACTGAGAGCGGCACCAGCAGCAGAGTGAGGAGAGCTGCTGTTAATCCACTGAGAGCGGCACCAGCACCGGGGTGAGCAGAGCTTCATATTCCACAGTTAAGAACTGTGTTGCCAAATTTAAAACAGGGCGCTTCAGCACCAATGATGAGAAACGACCAGGTCGACCGATAGTGGTTGTTGTTCCGGAGATCATCGATGCTGTGCACAATCTCATACTTTAGAATTGATGAATTTCAGCTAAAGCAATAGCAGACATCATGGGGATTTCCCGTGAACATGTTTGTGGCATTATCCATGAACATTTGGACATGAGGAAGCTATCTGCAAATGTTTGACAACAGATCAGTGAAACAAGCGAGTGAAAACTTCTCGGTCCATTTGTCAGCGTTTCCGGACTGATAAGTACCTTCTCGATCGACTGGTCACTATGGATGAGACCTGGATTTATTTGTATGACCATGAAAACAAGGAGCAGTCAAAAGAGTAGAGGCACAGTGATTCCCCTCATCTAAAGAAGTTCAGGGTGCACAAATCAGCCACTAAGGTGATAGCGTCTGTCTTCTGGGATAAGGAGGGTGTGCTGCTAGCCGACTACCTTCAAAAGGGTTCCACCATCAATGCAAGGTATTACAGTGAACTTTTGGACTAATTGATGACAACTCTGAAGGTCAAAAGGTGCGATAAACTGTCCAAAGGTATCTTTATCCTGCAAGACAACGCCTTCGCTCACACTGCACAAGCGACCACTGCAAAAACTGGTAGAGCTGGGCTTTCAGCTAGTTGACCACCCACCTTATTCACCAGATCTAGCTCCCTCCGACTATTATCTGTTTTCAAACTTGAAGAAACACCTCAATGATACCAAATTTCACACCATTTCTGATGCCATTGCTGCTGTGAATGCCAGATTTGAGGTACAACCGAAATCCTTCTTTTTGCTAGGCTTACAGAAATTGGAATACCGATGTAAGAAGTGTGTTGACATCAGTGGAGAGTATGTGGAATAAATGTAAATTTCATCATCCTATTTTGTTTCTTTCTGGGTAAGGCCAAAGACTTATCAGCAGCCCCTCGTACATTGAGAGTGGCACCCGCACCGAACTGAGGAGAACCGCCATTATTACACGGATAGTGGCACCAGCAGCGGGGTGAGGACAGCCGCCATTATTACACTGAGAGTGGCATCAGTATTGGGGTGAGGAGAGCCGACATTATTACACTGAGAGCGGCACAAGTATTGGGGCGAGGAGAGCCGCCATTATTACACTGAGCGCGGCACCAGTATCGGGGTGAGGAGAGCCGCCATTATTGCACTGAGAGCGGCACCAGTATTAGGGCAAGGAGAGCCGCCATTATTACACTGAGTGCGGCACCAGTATCGGGGTGAGGAAAGCCGCCATTATTATACTGAGAGCGGCACCAGTATCGGGGTGAGGAGAGCCACCATTATTACACTGAGTGCGGCACCAGTATTGGGGCGAGGAGAGCCGCCATTATTACACTGAGTGCGGCACCAGTATTGGGGCGAGGAGAGCCACCATTATTACACTGAGAGCGGCACCAGTATTGGGGCGAGGAGAGCCGCCATTATTACACTGAGTGCGGCACCATTATTGGGGCGAGGCGAGCCGCCATTATTACACTAAGAGCGGCACCAGTATTGAGGTGAGGAGAGCCGCCATTATTACACTGACGAGGAGAGCCGCCATTATTACACTGAGAGCGGCACCAGTATTGGGGTGAGAAGAGCCGCCATTATTACACTGAGAGCGGCACCAGTATCGGGGCGAGGAAAGCCGCCATTATTACACTGAGAGTGGCACCAGTATCGGGGTGAGGACAGCCGCCATTATTACACTGAGAGCGGCACCAGTATTGGGGTGAGAAGAGTCGCCATTATTACACTGAGAGCGGCACCAGTATCGGGGTGAGGAGAGCCGCTATTATTACACTGAGTGCGGCACCAGTATCGGGGTGAGGAGAGCCGCCATTATTACACTGAGAGCGGCACCAGTATCGGGGTGAGGAGAGCCGCCATTATTACACTAAGAGCGGCACCAGTATTGGGGTGAGGAGAGCCACCATTATTACACTGAAATCGGCACCAGTATCGGGGTGAGGAGAGCCACCATTATTACACTGAGAGCGGCACCAGTATTGGAGTGAGAAGAGCCGCTATTATTACACTGAGAGTGGCACCAGTATCGGGGCGAGGAGAGCCGCCATTATTACACTGAGTGCGGCACCAGTATTGGGGTGAGAAGAGCCGCTATTATTACACTGAGAGTGGCACCAGTATCGGGGTGAGGAGAGCCGCCATTATTACACTGAAATCGGCACCAGTATCGGGGTGAGGAGAGCCGCCATTATTACACTGAGAGCGGCACCAGTATTGGGGTGAGAAAAGCCGCTATTATTACACTGAGAGTGGCACCAGTATCGGGGCGAGGAGAGCCGCCATTATTACACTGAGTGCGGCACCAGTATTGGGGTGAGAAGAGCCGCTATTATTACACTGAGAGTGGCACCAGTATTGGGGTGAGAAGAGCCGCTATTATTACACTGAGAGTGGCACCAGTATCGGGGCGAGGAGAGCCGCCATTATTACACTGAGTGCGGCACCAGTATTGGGGTGAGAAGAGCCGCTATTATTACACTGAGAGTGGCACCAGTATTGGGGTGAGAAGAGCCGCTATTATTACACTGAGAGCGGCATAGAACTAGATATGGAGATTGAGATGGGCTTGTCCAGGTAATGAATAATCCATTTAAAATAATTCCATTGACAAACACAACTCATCCCCAAAAAAACAAGCAGTCATATGACGCTGGAAGCATGAATAGGCATGGCTCCTGGAACATAGAGAAGTGAATAAAAGAAGTTTACGATGCTGAAGTTGGTTTCTTATTCGTCAGTTTCTTATTCGGCAATTTAGTATTTTCAGTTTTTTACAGGTTTAACAACAAAAATAACACATCACAATAATAAAATACAATGCACTGATGTGCCCTAATATAAATACACTTAAAATCAGTTGCAAGAATTATAAAACTGGCAAAAAAATGGGCATGAAAGTGGGCACTGAAGTATGTTAGTGAAAGGGTTAAATGGCTTTGGGCCACTGATCTAACACCACAATTGCATATCTAGTGACGCCCCTAATCAAACTCAAGTGACTCCAGCCTGGCCCAAAGGGGTTCTGGGCATCAAAACTGGCATCAAAGTGGGCAAAATCCCAGTTTTCACATATTTGAATAAGTAACTGGTGTTTTGAAGGGATTAAATGGCTTTGGGCCACTGATCTCACACCATATTTACATACCTAATGATGCTGCACATCAAATTCAGATCACTCCAGCCTGGCCCAAAAGGGTTCTGGGTATCCGAACTGGCATCAAAGTGGGCAAAACCCCAGTTTTCACAGATTTTAATAAGTAGCTGGTGATTTTGAGGGATTAAATTGCTTTAGGCCACTGATCTCACACTATATTTACATACCTAGTGATGCCGCACACAAAATTCACATCACTCTAGCCTGGCCCAAACAGGTTCTGGGCATCAAAACTGGCATCAAAGTGGGCAAATGGCCAGTTTTCACAGATTTGAAAAAGTAACTGATGTATTTGAGGGGTTAAATGGTTTTGGACCACTGATCTCACACCACATGTACATACCTAGTGATGTCCCACATTAAATTCAGATCACTCCAGCCTGGCCCAAAAGGGTTCTGGGCATCAGAACTGGCATCAAAGTGGACAAATGGACAGTATTCACAGATTTGAATAAGTAAAGGCCCCGTTACACGCAACGACGTATCTAACGATATATCGCCGGGGTCATGGATTCCGTGACGCACATCCGGCATCGTTAGCGACGTTGTTGCGTGTGACACCAACGAGGGGCCGTTAACGATGTAAAATACTCACCAAATCGTCAATCGTTGACACGTGTCGCGGGCGGAGAGGGGTTTTTGGGGAACGCCGCTCGCCTGGGGGATCTCTGGCGCTCGGGTCCGGTGCTTCTGCTCCTCGGTGGCTCGAGCACGGGGCCGGACCCGGGGCTCGAGCAGCGCCTCCTCGCCCACGAGTGAAAAGGGGGGAGGTTTGGTGGTGGGATGTCGGTTGTGACGCCACCCACGGGGTTGTGGTGATGGTGGGCACCACCGCTGCTGGTGACGGGGGTTCCCGGGAGCGATGGCGGAGAGCAGCTGAGGTGTTAGCCCCTCCGTGGGTAGGGGCTGTTGGTCCCGGGGCCCCGGTTGGGGGATATTAGTGAGTAGGGGATAGGTGCAGGTGCCGATGCAGGGAGGCAGCGCGGATGTGGGGCAGCGGTGCAGCGCTGTGCCGGATGGCACTGGTGTACTCACTCAGGTAGTCAATGATAGAGTCTCTGGTAAACCAAATGGCTGGATGGACAGGGCCCGCAGTCGGCTGCGGCTTCTTCACTCTCCCCGGACGGGTTGGTGGCGGCTGTCTTTCCCTGCACCTGTGTGTAAGTGTTTGACCCCTATGGATTCCCACGGGTGGTCCGCTCCCCGGCTTGTTTGTTTCGGGAGAGCCCGTTTTGCCCGCAGGCGCTGGTCCTTGGATCTCTGGCCGTTGGCGGTGGCTCTTATCTGGATGGGTTGGGCTGTTGCCTTCTGACGGGACTTGGGTGGGAATGAACCCCTGAGGTCCAGACCGCAATCAGCAAATTTGACCGTTACGGCGGCTTCCGAGCCCAGTCGGGGTCTGAGTACCCTGCCTTGGTGCTTAGCTTCCCTCCGCTCCCCGGTTCGGTACCGGCGGGCCACTGCCCGACCCCGGTCCTACGGTTCCGCGGACGTCCACTAACTCCTGCAGACGGCCACCACCGTCTGCCGACCTTGCTGACTGTGCCTGGGCTCTGACTCAGACACACACAGTCTCTCCACTTCTACTTCCAACTCCACTACTCCTCTACACCAACTGCACTCCTTCACTCCACTGATGAACTTGACTTGACTAACTTTTCTCCGCCTCCAGGCCTGTGAACTCCTCGGTGGGTGGGGCCAACCGCCTGGCTCCGCCCCACCCACCGAGGAGTGGACATCAGATCCTGGAGGAGGCAACAAGGGTTTTTGTTTGACGGATGTTCCCTACCAGGGGAGGGGGTGTGTATGTGTGTGATGGTGTTCTGTGACCCCTGGGGTCCAGGGCGTCACACTCCCCCTTGGTAAAACGCAGACCGTCCGCGGGCTGCCCGTCCATCACCGGTTTTATTTTTCTGAAAAATATAAAAACAAAACGGTATGCATTTCAATTCTTCCCTTACGGGAGGCATGTCACTTAAACGTTGCAAACATGAATAATAACATTTTTAATAATAACGGACGGGTCCCATTTCTTCCGCTTCCCCACCCAAACAACCTCAACCTTGATGCTGCCCCTAAGAAACGGGCAGCACCCCTTTCCCCATTCCGGAAAGCAGAACCTAGTTCAGGTTGCCCAAGTGGGAACGGGTACGGTATCTCGCACCCGACTGTCATTCAGGGGGCCCCAAGTCCAGGGGGACCCCTGACCCCGGAGCATGGTCACCGGTCCTGGTGGTGACCGGACTCCAGCCTGCTCTGCTGCGGGTCCCTCCTCCAACCTGCCTCTCCGGAGGCGGTCAACGGGACTCCAGCCCACAATTATTTATAAACCCACTAGTTCGTGGGTGGCCTGCGAGTTCTCGGCCATGTTCATGAGTAGTTACTCATGTGGGCTGTTTCAGGGTGGTAATGTGGCAAACAGGGGCAAAACATGCTGATGGTCCCAACGGGGGCCAAATTCTTCATAGCCAACGGGCTACCAAACTGTGGGTCCCAACGGGGACTTCTGTTCTGGTTACCGTTACTCCAGCTCTCCCTTCGATGCAGACTCGATCTCTGCTTCAAACATCTCCAATACACAGCAGGCGTGGTGGGAGAGGGCCGTCCGATATCCATTCCCTCCGTTCCA